>NW_027515554.1:0-75975 GCF_048772815.1 Callospermophilus lateralis
ACCAAGTATCATCAAGATTGGGTGAAAAAATATTTGCTGGTATTTCGGAAACTCGTAATTTCTTGGAAGCTTGGCAAGCCCTTTCAATGCAAGGGCTTTTCCACAGTCTCTGCTTATTGCTACTTGAAGAGGAAACAAATCATGGAGACAAAACTGAGAAACGCTTTTTTTTTGTCAAGTGTAAACAGCTACTACAAACCACGTTGGATTTAGAGTTCCAAATTCATCTATCTATATAGGAGAGAACAGAGGGAAACCTAAATATAAAAACTGCTACTATAGACGAACGCTTTAACCTAGAAGAACAAAATTTGGTGATCCAAGTGGGATTTGTGTACTTGTCATTACCACCATGTATCATCAAGATTGGGTGAAAAAATATGTGCTGGTATTTTGGAAACTCGCAATTTCTTGGAAGCTTGGCAACCCCTTTCAATGAAACTGCATTTCCACAGTCTCTGCCTAGGGCTACTTGAAGAGGAAACAAACCATAGAAAAAAAACTGAGAACTACTTTATTTTGTCTAGTTTCAAAGAGCTACTACAAACCATGTTGGTTTAGGAGTTCCAAATTCATCTATCAATATAGGAGAGAACAGAGGGAATCCTCAATATAAAAACTGCTACTATAGACGAACGCTTCAACCTAGAAAGACAGAATTTGGTGAGCCAAGTGGGATTTGTGTCCTGATCATTACCACCAAGTATCATCAAGATTGGGTGAAAAAATATTTGCTGGTATTTCGGAAACTCGTAATTTCTTGGAAGCTTGGCAACCCCTTTCAATGAAAGTGCTTTTCCACAGTCTCTGCTTATTGTTACTTGAAGAGGACACAAATCATAGAGACAAAACTGAGAAATGCTTTTTTTTTGTTCAAGTTTAAAAGAGCTACTACCACCCATGTTGGATTTAGAGTTCCAAATTCATCTATCTATATAGGAGAGAACAGAGGGAAACCTAAATATAAAAACTGCTACTATAGACGAACGCTTCAACCTAGAAGAACAAAATTTGGTGAGCCAAGTGGGATTTGTGTACTTGTCATTACCACCACGTATCATCAAGATTGGGTGAAAAAATATGTGCTGGGATTTTGGAAACTCGTAATTTCTTGGAAGCTTGGCAACCCCTTTCAATGAAAGTGCTTTTCCACAGTCTCTGCCTAGGGCTACTTGAAGAGGAAACAAACCATAGAGACAAAACAGAGAACTACTTTATTTTGTCAAGTTTCAAAGAGCTACTACAAACCATGTTGGATTTAGAATTCCAAATTCATCTATCTATATATTTGAGAACAGAGTGAAATTTAAAAATAAAAACTGCTACTGTAAACGAACTCTTCAACCTAGAAGAACAAAATTTGTTGAGCCAAGTGGGATTGTGTACTTGTCATTACCACTACGTATCATCAAGATTGGGTAAAAAATATTTACTGGTATTTCGGAAACTCGTTATTTCTTAGAAGCTTGGCAACCCCTCTCAATTAAAGTGCTTTTCCACAGTATGTGCCTAGGGCTACTTGAAGAGAAACAAACCATAGAGGCAAAACTGAGAACTGCTTTATTTTGTAAAGTTTCAAAGAGCTACTACAAACCATGTTGGATTTAGAGTTCCAAATTCATCTATCTATATAGTAGAGAACAGAGTGAAACCTAAAAATAAAAACTGCTGCTGTAAACGAACCCTTCCACCTAGAAGAACAAAATTTGTGAGCCAAGTAGGATTTGTGTACTTGTCAATTCCACCACGTATAATCAAGATTGGTGAAAAAATATTTGCTGGTATTTTGGAAACTCGAAATTTTTTGGAAGCTTGGCACCCCCTTTGATGAACGTGCTTTTCCACATCTCTGCTTAGGGCTACTTGAAGAGGAATGAAACCGTAGAGAAAAAACTGAGAACTACTGTTTTTGTCAATTTTCAAAGATCTACTACAAACCATGTTGGATTTAGAGTTCCAAATTCATCTATCTATATAGGATAGAACAGAGCGACACCTAAAAACAAAAACTGCTACTGTAAACGAACGCTTCAACCTAGAAGAACAAAATTTGGTGATCCAAGTGGGATTTTTGTACTTGTCATTTCCACCACGTATCTTCAAGATTGGGTGAAAAAATATGTTCTGGTATTATGAAAACTCGTAATTTCTCGGAAGCTTGGCAACCCATTTCAATGAAAGTGCTTTTCCACAGTCTCTACCTAGGGCTACTTGAAGAGGAAACAAACCATAGAGACAAAATTGAGAACTACATTTTTTTTCAAGTTTCAAAAAGCTACTACAAACCATGTTGGATTTACAGTTCCAAATTCATCTATCTATATAGGAGAGAACAGAGGGAAACCTAAATATGAAAACTACTACTGTAAACGAACGCTTCAACTTAGAAGAACAAAATTTTGTGAGCCCAGTGGGATTTGTGTCCTGATCATTACCACCAAGTATCATCAAGATTGGGTGAAAAAATATTTGCTGGTATTTCGGAAACTCGTTATTTCTTAGAAGCTTGGCAAGCCCTCTCAATGAAATTGCTTTTCCACATTCTGTGCTTAGGGCTACTTGAAGAGGAAACAAACCATAGAGACAAAACTGAGAACTCCTTTATTGTTAAGTTTCAAAGAGCTACTAAAAACCATGTTGGATTTAGAGTTCCAATTTCATCTATCTATAGAGGAGAGCACAGAGTGAAACCTAAATAAAAAATCTGCTACTGTAGAAGAACGCTTCAACCTAGAAGAACAAAATGTGGTGTGCCAAGTGGATTGTGTACTGATCATTACCACCAACTATCATCAAGATTGGGTGAAAAAATATTTGCTGCTATTTCGGAAACTCTTTATTTCATAGAAGCTTGGCAACCCCTCTGAATGAAAATGCTTTTCCACAGTCTGTGCCTATGGCTACTTGAAGAGGAAACAAACCATAGAGACAAAACTGAGAACTCCTTTATTTTATCACGTTTCAAAGAGCTACTACAAACCATGTTGGATTTAGAGTTCCAAATTCATCTATCTATATAGAAGAGAACAGAGTGAAACCTAAAAATAAAAACAGCTACTGTAAACGAACGCTTCAACCTAGAAGAAAAAAGTTTGGTGAGCCAAGTGGGATTTGTGTACTTGTCATTACCTCCACGTATCATCAAGATTGGGTGAAAAAATATGTGCTTGTATTTTGGAAACTCGTAATTTCTTAAAAGCTTGGCAACCCCTTTCAATGAAAGTGCTTTTCCACAGTCTCTGCCTAGGGCTACTTGAAGAGGAAACAAACCATAGAAACAAAACTGAGAACTACTTTATTTTGTCAAGTTTCAAAGAGCTACTACAAACCATGTTGGATTTAGAGTTCCAAATTCATCTATCTATATAGGAGAGAACAGAGGGAATCCTCAATATAAAAACTGCTACTGTAGACGAACGCTTCAACCTAGAAGAACAGAATTTGGTGAGCCAAGTGGGATTTGTGTCCTGATCATTACCACCAAGTATCATCAAGATTGGGTGAAAAAGTATTTGCTGGTATTTCGGAAACTCGTAATTTCTTAGAAGCTTGGCAACCCCTTTCAATGAAAGTGCTTTTCCACGTTCTGTGTTTAGGGCTACTTGAAGAGGAAACAAACCATAGAGACAAAACTGAGAACTCCTTAATTTTGTCAGGATTCAAAGAGCTAATACAAACCATGTTGGATTTAGAGTTCCAAATTCATCTGTCTATATAAGAGAGAAGAGAGTGAAACCTAAATATAAAAACTGCTACTGTAGACGACCGCTTCAACCTAGAAGAACACAATTTGTTGAGCCAAGTGGAATTTGTGTACTGACCATTACCACCACGTATCATCAAGATTGGGTGAAAAAACATTTGCTGGTATTTCGGAGACTCGTTATTTCTTAGAAGCTTGGCAACCCCTCTCAATGAAAGTGCTTTTCCATAGTCTGTTCCTAGGGCTACTTGAAGAGGATACAAACCATAGAGAGAAAACTGAGAACTACTTTATTTTGTCAAGTTTCAAAGAGCTACTACAAACCATGTTGGATTTAGAGTTCCAAATTCATCTATCTTCATAGGAGGGAACAGAGTGAAACCTAAATATAAAAACTGCTACTGTAGACGAACGCTTCAACCTAGAAGAACAAAATTCGGTGAGCCAAGTGGGATTTGTGTACTGATCATTACCACCAAGTATCATCAAGATTGGGTGAAAAAATATTTGCTGGTATTTCGGAAACTCGTAATTTCTTGGAAGCTTGGCAACCCCTCTCAATGAAAGTGCTTTTCCACATTCTGTGCTTAAGGCTACTTGAAGAGGAATCAAACCATAGAGACAAAACTGAGAACTCTTTTATTTTGTCAAGTTTCAAATAGTACTACAAACCATGTTGGATTTATAGTTCCAAATTCATCTATCTATATAAGAGAGAACAGAATGAAACCTACATCTAAAAACTGCTACTGTAGACGTCGCTTCAACCCAGAAGAACAAAATTTGGTGAGCCAAGTGGGATTTGTGTACTGATCATTACCACCAAGTATCATCAAGATTGGGTGAAAAAATATTTGCTGGTATTTCGGAGACTCGTTATTTCTTAGAAGTTTGGCAACCCCTCGCAATGAAAATGCTTTTCCACAGTCTGTGCCTATGGCTACTTGAAGAGGAAACAAACCATAGAGACAAAACTGAGAACTCCTTTATTTTGTCAAGTTTCACAGAGCTACTACAAACCATGTTGGATTTAGAGTTCCAAATTCATCTATCTATATAGGAGACAACAAAATGAAACCTAAAAATAAAAACTGCTACTGTAAAGGAACGCTTCAACCTAGAACAACAAAATTTGGTGAGCCAAGTCGGATTTGTGTACCGATCATTACCACCAGGTATCCTCAGTAATGGGTGAAAAAATATTTGCTGGTATTTCGGAAACTCATAATTTCTTGGAAGCTTAGCAAACCCTTCCAATGAACGTGCTTTTCCACAGTCTCTGCTCAGGTCTACTTGAAGAGGAAACAAATCATAGAGACAAAACTGAGAAGTACTTTATCTTGTCAAGTATCAAAGAGCTACTACAAACCATGTTGGATTTAGAGTTCCAAAGTCATCTATCTCTACAGGAGAGAACAGAGGGAAACCTAAAATATAAACTACTACTGTAAACGAATGCTTCAACCTAGAAGAACACAATTTGGTAAGCCAAGTGGGATTTGTGTACTGATCATTAACACCAAGTATCATCAAGATTGGGAAAAAAATATTTGCTGGTGTTTTGGAAACTCGTTATTTCATAGAAGCTTGACAACCCACTCAATGCAAGTGCTTTTCCACAGTCTGTGTCTAGGGCAACTTGAAGAGGAAACAAAAATTAGAGACAATACAGAGAACTACTTTATTTTGTCAAGTTTCAAAGAGGTACTACAAACCACTTTGGATTTAGAGTTCCAAATTCATCTATCTATATATGAGAGAACACAGTGAAACCTAAATATAAAAACTGCTACTGTAGACGAACGCTTTAACCTAGAAGAACAAAATTTAGTGAGCCAAGTGGGATTTGTGTACTTGTCCTTACCACCAAGTATCATCAAGATTGGGTGAAAAAATATTTGCTGGTATTTTGGAAACTCGTAATTTTTGGAACCTTGGCAACCCCTTTCAATGAAAGTGCTTTTCCACAGTCTCTGCTTATGGCTACTTGAAGAGAAAACAAATCATATAGACACAACTGAAAACTCCTTTATTTTTTCACTTTCAAAGAGCTACTACAACCCATGTTGGATTTAGAGTTCCAAATTCATCTATCTATATAAAAGAGAAAAGAGGGACACCTAAAAATAAAAACTGCTAATGTAAACGAACGCTTCAACCTAGAAGAACAAAATTTGGTGGGCCAAGTGAGATTTGTGTACTGATAATTACCCCCAAGTATCATCAAGATTGGGTAAAAAAATATTTGCTGGTATTTGGGAAACTCTTTATTTCTTAGAAGCTTGACAACCCACTCAATTAAAGTGCTTTTACACAGTCTGTGCCTAGGGGTACTTGAAGAGGAAACAAACCATAGAGACAATACTGAGAACTACTTTATTTTGTCAAGTTTCAAAGAGCTACTACAAACCATGCTGGATTTAGAGTTCCAAATTCAGCTATCTATATAGGAGAGAACAGAGGGAAACCTAAAAATATAAACTACTACTGTAAAGGAACACTTCAACCTAGAAGAACACAATTTGGTGAGTCAAGTGCGATTTGTGTACTGATCATTACCAACACGTATCATCAAGATTGGGTGAAAAAATATTTGCTGGTATTTCGAAAACTCATTATTTCTTAGAAGCTTGGCAACCCCTCTCAATGAAAGTGCTTTTCCACAGTCTGTGCCTAGGGTTACTTGTAGAAGAAACAAACCATAGAGAAAAAACTGAGACCTACATTATTTTGTCAAGTTTCAAAGAGCTACTACAAACCATGATGGATTTAGAGTTCCAAATTCATCTATCTATATAAGAGAGAACAGAGTGAAACGTAAATATTAAAACTGCTACTGTAGACGAACTCTTCAACCTAGAAGACCAAAATTTGGTGAGCCAAGTGGGATTTGTGTACTTGTCATTACCACCATGTATCATCAAGATTTGGTGAAAAAGTATTTGCTGGTATTTCTAAAACCCGTAATTTCTTGGAAGCTTGGCAACCCCTTTCAATGAAAATGATTTTCCACAGTCTCTGCCTGGGCTACTTGAAGAGGAAACGAATCATAGAGACAAAACTGAGAACTACTATTTTGTCAAGTTTCAAAGAGCCACTACAAACCTTGTTGGATTTAGAGTTCCAAATTCATCTATCTATATAGGAGAGAACAAAGTGAAACCTAAAAATAAAAACTGCTACTGAAGACGAACGCTTAAACCTAGAAGAAGAAAATTTGGTGGGCCAAGTGAGATTTGTGTACTGATAATTACCCCCAAGTATCATAAAGATTGGGAAAAAAATATTTGCTTGTATTTTGGAAAATTGTTATTTCATAGAAGCTTGACAACCCACTCAATGAAAGTGCTTTTCCACAGTCTGTGTCTAGGGCTACTTGAAGAGGAAACAAACCATAGAGACAATACTGAGAATTACTTTTATTTTGTCAAGTTTCAAAGAGCTACTACAAACCACGTTGGATTTAGAGTTCGAAATTCATCTATCTATATAGAATAGAACACAGTGAAACCTAAATATATAAACTGCTACTGTAGACGAACGCTTCAACCTTGAAGAACAAAATTTGGTGAGCCAAGTGGGATTTGTGTACTAATCATTACCACCAAGTATCATCAAGATTGGGTGAAAAAATATGTGCTGGTATTTCGGAGACTCGTTATTTCTTAGAAGCCTGGCAACCCCTCTCAATGAAAATGCTTTTCCATTGTCTGTGCCTATGGCTACTTGAAGAGGAAACAAACCATAGAGACAAAACTGAGAAATCCTATATTTTGTCAAGGTTCAAATAGCTACTACAAACCATGTTCGATTTAGTGTTCCAAATTCATCTATCTATGTAGGAGACAAAAAAATGAAACCTAAAAATAAAAACTGCTACTGTAAACGAACGCTTCAACCTAGAAGAACAAAATTTGGTGAGCCAAGTGGGATTTGTGTACTTGTCATACCACCATGTATCAACAAGATTGTGTGAAAAAATATTTGCTGGTATTTCGGAAACTCGTAATTTCTTGGAATCTTGGCAACCCCTTTCAATGAAAGTGCTTTTCCACAGTCTCTTCTTAGGGCTACTTGAAGAGGAAACAAACCATAGAGACAAAACTGAGAACTACTTAATTTTGTCAAGTTTCAAAGAGCTACTACAAACCATGTTGGATTTAGAGTTCCAAATTCATCTATCTATATAGGATAGAACAGAGTGACACCTAAAAATAAAAGCTGATACTGTAAACGAACACTTCAACCTAGAAGAACAAAATTTGGTGAGCCAAGTGGGATTTGTGTACCGATCATTACCACCAAGTATCTTCAAGATTGGTTGAAACAATATTTTCCGGTATTTCGAAAACTCGTAAATTCTTGGAAGCTTGGCAAACTTTTTCAATGAAAGTGCTTTTCCACAGTCTGTGCCTAGGGCTACTTGAAGAGGAAACAAACCACAGAGACAAAACTGAGAACTACTTTATTTTGTCAAGTTTCAAAGAGATACTACAAAAGATGTTGGATTTAGAGTTCCAAATTCATCTATCTATTTAAGAGAGAACAGAGTGAAACCTACATATAAAAGCTGCTATTGTAGATGAACGCTTCAACCTAGAAGAACACAATTTGGTGAGCCAAGTGGAATTTGGGTACTGATATTTACCACCACGTATCATCAAGATTGGGTGAAAAAATAGTTGCTGGTTTTTCGGAAACTCGTTATTTCTTAGAAGCTTGGCAACCCTTCTCAATGAAAGTGCTTTTTCACAGTCTGTGCCTAGGGCTACTTGAAGAGGAGAGAAACCATAGAGACAAAACAGAGAATTACCTGATTTTGTCAATTTTCAAAGAACTACTACAAAAGATGTTGGTTTTAGTGTTCCAAATTCATCTATCTATATATTTGAGAACAGATTGAAACCTAAAAATAAAAACTGCTACTGTAAACGAACGCTTCAACATAGAAGAACAAAATTTGGTGAGCCAACTGGGATTTCTGTACCGATCATTACCACCCGGTATCATCAAGATTGGGTGAAAAAATATTTGCTGGTATTTCGGAACCTCGTAATTTCTTGGAAGCTTGGCAACCCCTTTCAAAGAAAGTGCTTTTCCACAGTCTCTGCTTATGGCTACTTGAAGAGGAAACAAACCATAGAGAAAAAACTGAGAACCACTTTTTTTTGTCAAGTTTCAAAGAGCTACTACAAACCATGTTGGATTTAGAGTTCCAAATTCATCTATCTATATAGGAGAGAAAAGAGGGAAACCTAAATATAAAAACTGCTACTGTAGACGAACGCTTCCACCTAGAAGAACAAAATTTGGTGAGCCAAGTGGGATTTGAGTCCTGATCATTACCACCAAGTATCATCAAGATTGGGTGAAAAAATATTTGCTGGTATTTTGGAAACTCATTATTTCTTAGAACTTTGGCAAACCCTCTCAATGAAAGTACTTTTCCACATTCTGTGCTTAGGGCTACTTGAAGAGGAAAAAAACCATAGAAACAAAACTGAGAACTCTTTTATTTTGTCAAGTTTCAAAGAGCTACTACAAACCATGTTGGATTTATAGTTCCAAATTCATCTATCTATATAGGAGAGAACAGAGTGAAACCTAAAAATAAAAACTGCTACTGTAAACGAACGCTTCAACCTAGAAGAACAAAATTTGGTGAGCCAAGATGGATTTGTGTACTTGTCATTAAGACCACCTATCATCATGATTGGGTGAAAAAATATTTGCTGGTATTTTGGAAACTCGTAATTTCTTAGAAGCTTGGCAACCCCTTTCAATTAAAGTGCTTTTCCACAGTCGCTTCTTATGGCTACTTGACGAGGAAACAAACCATAGAGACAAAACTGAGAACTCCTTTATTTTGTCAAGTTTCAAAGAGCTACTACAAACCATTTTGGATTTAGAGTTCCAAATTCATCTATCTATATAGGAGAGAACAGAGTGAAACCTTAAAATAAAAACTGCTACTGTAAACGAACGCTTCAACCTAGAAGACCAAAATTTCGTAAGCCAAGTGGGATTTTTGTACTTGTCTTTACCAACACGTATCATCAAGATTGGGTGAAAAAATATTTGTTGGTATCTCGGAAACCCGTAACTTCTTGGATGCTTTGCAACAGCTTTCAATGAAACTGC
Source organism: Callospermophilus lateralis (assembly GCF_048772815.1). Taxonomy (NCBI): domain Eukaryota; kingdom Metazoa; phylum Chordata; class Mammalia; order Rodentia; family Sciuridae; genus Callospermophilus; species Callospermophilus lateralis. The sequence continues at coordinate 9,845 of NW_027515554.1, forward strand.
TTTTCCACAGTCTCTGCTTATGGGTACTTGAAGAGGAAACAAACCATAGAGACAAAACTAAGAACTCCTTTATTTTGTCAAGTTTTTAAGAGCTACTACAAACCATGTTGGATTTAGATTTCCAAATTCATCTATCTATATGTAGAGAACACCGGAAACCTAAATATAAAAACTGCTAATGTAGACGAATGCTTCAACCTAGAAGTACAAAATTTTGTGAGCCAAGTTGGATTTGTGTACTTCTCATTACCACCACGTATTATCAAGATTGGGTGAAAAAATATTTGCTGGTATTTCAGAAACTCGTAATTTCTTGAAAGCTTGGCAACCCCTTTCAATGAAAGTGTTTTTCCACAGTCTGTGCCTAGGGCTACTTGAAGAGAAACAAACCATAGAGACAATACTGAGAACTCCTTTATTTTGTCAAGTTTCAAAGAGCTACTACAAACCATGTTGGATTTGGAGTTCCAAATTCATCTATTTATATAGGAGCGAACAGAGGAAAACCTAAATATAAAAACTGCTACTGGAGACGGACACTTCAAACTAGAACACAATTTGGTTAGCCAAATGGGATTTGTGTACTGATCATTACCACCAAGTATCATCCATATTGGGTGAAAAAATATTTGCTGGAATTTTGAAAACTCGTTATTTCTTAGAAGCTTGGCAACCCCTCTCAAAGAAATTGCTTTTCGACAGTCTGTGCCTAGGGCTACTTGAAGAGCAAACAAACCATAGTGACAAAATTGAGAATTCCTTTATTTTGTCAAGTTTCAAAGAGCTACTACAAACCATGTTGCATTTAGAGTTCCAAATTCACCTATCTATGTAGGAGAGAACAGAGTGAAACCTACATATAAAAACTGCTACTGTAGACGAACGCTTCAACTTAGAAGAACACAATTTGGTGAGCCAAGTAGGATTTGTGTACTGATCATTACCACCAAGTATCATCAAGATTGGGTGAAAAAATATTTGCTGGTATTTCGGTAACACTTTATTTCTTAGAAGCTTGGCAACCCCTCTCAATGAAAGTGCTTTTCAACAGTCTGTGCCTAGGGCTACTTGAAGAGGAAACAAACCATAGAGACAAAACTGAGAACTCCTTTATTTTGTCAAGTTTCAAAAAGATACTACAAACAATGTTGGATTTAGAGTTCCAAATACATCTATCTATATAGGAGAGAAGAGAGTGAAACTAAACATAAAAACTGCTAATGTAAACGAACATTTCAACCTAGAAGAACAAAATTTGGTGACCCAAGTGGGATTTGTGTACTTGTCCATACCACCACGTATCATCTTGATTGGTTGTAAAATATTTGCTGGTATTTCGGACACCCGAAATTTTTTGGAAGCTTGGCAACCCTTCAATGAAAGTGCTTCTCCACAGTCTCTGCTTAGGGCTACTTGTAGAGGAAACAAACCATAGAGACAAAACTGAGAACTACTTTTTTTGTCAAGTTTCAAAGAGCTACTACAAACCATGTTGGATTTAGAGTTCCAAATTCATCTATCTATATAGGAGAGAACAGAGGGAAACCTAAAAAAAAAAAAAAAGAACTGCTACTGTAAACAACGCTTCTACCTAGAAGAACAAAATTTGGTGAGCCAAGTGAGATTTGTGTACTTGTCATTACCACCACGTATCATCAAGGTTGTGTGAAAAAATATTTGCTGGGATTTCGGAAACTCGTAATTTCTTGGAAGCTTGCAACCACTGTCAATGATAGGGCTTTTACAAAGTCTCTGCTTAGGGCTACTTAAAGAGGAAACAAATCATAGAGACAAAACTGAGAACTCCTTTATTTTGTAAAGTTTCAAAGAGCTACTACAAACCATGTTGGATTTAGAGTTCCAAATTCATCTATCTATATAGGAGAGAACAGAGAGAAACCTAAATATAAAAACTCCTACTGTAGACGAACGCTTAAACATAGAAGAACAAAATTTGGTGAGCCAAGTGGGATTTGTGTACCAATCATTACCACCAAGTATCATCAAGTTTGGGTGAAAAAAATATTTGCAAGTATTTCGGAAACTCGTTATTTTTGGAAACTTGGCAACCCCTTTCAATGAAAGTGCTTTTCCACAGTCTGTGCCTAGGGCTACTTGAAGAGGAAACAAGGGACAGAGACAAAACTGAGAACTACTTTTTTTGTCAAGTTTCAAAGAGCTACTACAAACCATGTTGGATTTAGAGTTCCAAATTCATCTATCTATATAGGAGAGAACAGAGGGAAACCTAAAATATAAACTGCTACTGTAAACGAACGCTTCAAAGTAGAAGAACAAAATTTGGTGAGTCAAGTGGGATTTGTGTTCTCATCATTACCACCAAGTATCATGAAGATAGGGTGAAAAAATATTTGCTGGTAATTCGGGAACTCGTAACTTCTTGGAAGCTTGGTAGACCCTCTCAATGAAAGTGCTTTTCCACATTCTGTGCCTAGGGCTACTTGAAGAGGAAACAAACCGTAGAGACAAAACTGACAATTCTTTTTTGTCAAGCTTCAAAGAGCTACTACTAACCATGTTGGATTTAGAAGTTCCAAATTCATCTATCTATATAAGAGAGAACAGTGTGAAACCTACATATAAAAACTGCTACTGTAGACAAACCCTTCAACCTAGAAGAACAAAATTTGGTGAGCCAAGTGGGATTTGTGTTCTGATCATTACCACCAAGTATCATGAAGATTGGGTGAAAAAATATTTGCTGGTATTTCAGAAACTCGTTATTTCTTAAAAGCTTAGCAACCCCTCTCAATGAAAGTGCTTTTCCACAGTCTGTGCCTAGGGCTACTTGAAGAGGAAACAAACCATAGAGACAAAACTGAGAACTCCCTTATTTTGTCAAGTTTCAAAGAGCTACTACAAACCATGTTCGATTTAGAGTTCCAAATTCATCTATCTATGTAGGAGAGAACAGAGTGAAACCTAAAAAAAAAAAAAAAAAAAAAAAAAAGAACTGCTACTGTAAACAATGCTTCAACCTAGAAGAACAAAATTTGGTGAGCCAAGTGGGATTTGTGTACTTGTCATTACCACCACGTATCATCAAGGTTGTGTGAAAAAATATTTCTGGGATTTTGGAAACTCGTAATTTTTTGGAAGCTTGGCAACCACTTTCAATGATAGGGCTTTTACACAGTCTCTGCTTAGGGCTACTTAAAGAGGAAACAAATCATAGAGACAAAACTGAGAACTCCTTTATTTTGTCAAGTTTCAAAGAGCTACTACAAACCATGTTTGATTTAGAGTTCCAAATTCATCTATCTATATAGGAGAGAACAGAGGGAAACCTAAAATATAAACTGCTACAGTAAACGAATGCTTCAAACTAGAAGAACAAAATTTGGTGAGTCAAGTGGGATTTTTGTACTGATCATTACCACCAAGTATCATGAAGATTGGGTGAAAAAATATTTGCAAGTATTTCAGAAACTCGTTATTTTTGGAAGCTTGGCAACCCCTTTCAATGAAAGTCCTTTTCTGCAGTCTGATCCTAGGGCTACTTGAAGAGGAAACAAACCACAGAGACAAAACTGAGAACTACTTTATTTTGTCAAGTTTCAAAGAGATACTACAAAAGATGTTGGATTTAGAGTTCCAAATTCATCTATCTATTTAAGAGAGAACAGAGTGAAACCTACATATAAAAACTGCTATTGTAGACGAACGCTTCAACCTAGAAGAACACAATTTGGTGAGCCAAGTGGGATTTGTGTACTGATATTTACCACCACGTATCATCAAGATTGGGTGAAAAAATAGTTGCTGGTTTTTCGGAAACTCGTTATTTCTTAGAAGCTTGGCAACCCCTCTCAATGAAAGTGCTTTTTCACAGTCTGTGCCTAGGGCTACTTGAAGAGGAGACAAACAATAGAGAAAAAACTGAGAATTACCTGATTTTGTCAATTTTCAAAGAACTACTACAAAAGATGTTGGATTTAGTGTTCCAAATTCATCTATCTATATATTTGAGAACAGATTGAAACCTAAAAATAAAAACTGCTACTGTAAACGAACGCTTCAACCTAGAAGAAAAAAATTTGGTGAGCCAACTGGGATTTCTGTACCAATCATTACCACCAGGTATCATCAAGATTGGGTGAAAAAATATTTGCTGGTATTTCGGAAACTCGTAATTTCTTGGAAGCTTGGCAACCCCTTTCAATGAAAGTGCTTTTCCACAGTCTCTTCTTAAGGCTACTTGAAGAGGAAACAAACCATAGAGACAAAACTGAGAACTCCTTTTTTTGTCAAGTTTCAAAGTGCTACTTCAAACCATGTTGAATTTAGAGTTCCAAATTCATCTATCTATATATTTGAGAACAGATTGAAACCTAAAAATAAAAACTGCTACTGTAAACGAACGCTTCAACCTAGAAGAACAAAATTTGGTGTGCCAAGTGGGATTTGTGTACTTGTCATTAAGATCATCGATCATCAAGATTGGGTGAAAAACTATTTGCTGGTATTTTGGAAACTCATAATTTCTTGGAAGCTTGGCAACCTCTTTCTATGAAAGTGCTTTTCCACAGTCTCTGCTTATGGCTACTTGAAGAGGAAACAAACCATAGAGAAAAAACTGAGAACTACTTTTTTTTGTCAAGTTTCAAAGAGCAACTACAAACCATGTTGGATTTAGAGTTCCAAATTCATCTATCTATATAGGAGAGAAAAGAGGGAAACCTAATTATAAAACCTGCTACTGTAGACGAATGCTTCCACCTAGAAGAACAAAATTTGGTGAGCCAAGTGGGAATTGAGTCCTGATCATTACCACCAAGTATCATCAAGATTGGGTGAAAAAATATTTGCTGGTATTTCGGAAACCCATTATTTCCTAGAACCTTGGCAACCCCTCTCAATGAAAGTATTTTTCCACATTCTGTGCTTAGGGCTACTTGAAGAGGAAAAAAAACATAGAAACAAAACTGAGAACTCTTTTATTTTGTCACGTTTCAAAGAGCTACTACAAACCATGTTGGATTTAGAGTTCCAAATTCATCTATCTATATAGGAGAGAACAGAGTGAAACCTAAAAATAAAAACTGCTACTGTAAACGAACGCTTCAACCTAGAAGAACAAAATTTGGTGAGCCAAGATGGATTTGTGTACTTGTCATTAAGACCACCTATCATCAAGTTTGGGTGAAAAAATATTTGCTGGTATTTTGGAAACTCGTAATTTCTTGGAAGCTTGGCAACCCCTTTCAATTAAAGTGCTTTTCCACAGTCGCTTCTTATGGCTACTTGAAGAGGAAACAAACCATAGAGACAAAACTGAGAACTCCTTTATTTTGTCAAGTTTCAAAGAGCTACTACAAACCATTTTGGATTTAGAGTTCCAAATTCATCTATCTATATAGGAGAGAACAGAGTGAAACCTTAAAATAAAAACTGCTACTGTAAACGAACGCTTCAACCTACAAGACCAAAATTTCGTGAGCCAAGTGGGATTTGTGTACTTGTCTTTACCAACACGTATCATGAAGATTGGGTGAAAAAATATTTGTTGGTATCTCGGAAACCCGTAATTTCTTGGATGCTTGGCAACAGCTTTCAATGAAACTGCTTTTCCACAGTCTCTGCTTATGGGTACTTGAAGAGGAAACAAACCATAGAGACAAAACTAAGAACTCCTTTATTTTGTCAAGATTCTAAGAGCTACTACAAACCATGTTGGATTTAGAGTTCCAAATTCATCTATCTATATGTAGAGAACACCGGAAACCTAAATATAAAAACTGCTAATGTAGACGAACGATTCAATCTAGAAGAACAACATTTTGTGAGCCAAGTGGGATTTGTGTACTTGTCATTACCACCACGTATCATCAAGATTGGGTGAAAAAATATTTGCTGGTATTTCGGAAACTCGTAATTTCTTGTAAGCTTGGCAACCCCTTTCAATGAAAGTGCTTTTCCAGAGTCTGTGCCTAGGGCTACTTGAAGAGAAACAAACCATAGAGACAATACTGAGAACTCCTTTATTTTGTCAAGTTTCAAAGAGCTACTACAAACCATGTTGGATTTAGAGTTCCAAATTCATCTATTTATATAGGAGAGAACAGAGGAAAACCTAAATATAAAAACTGCTACTGGAGACGGACACTTCAAACTAGAACACAATTTGATTAGCCAAATGGGATTTGTGTACTGATCATTACCACCAAGTATCATCCATATTGGGTGAAAAAATATTTGCTGGAATTTTGAAAACTCGTTATTTCTTAGAAGCTTGGCAACCCCTCTCAAAGAAATTACTTTTCAACAGTCTGTGCCTAGGGCTACTTGAAGAGCAAACAAACCATAGAGACAAAATTGAGAATTCCTTTATTTTGTCAAGTTTCAAAGAGCTACTACAAACCATGTTGCATTTAGAGTTCCAAATTCACCTATCTATATAGGAGAGAACAGAGTGAAACCTACATATAAAAACTGCTACTGTAGACGAACGCTTCAACTTAGAAGAACACAATTTGGTGAGCCAAGTAGGATTTGTGTACTGATCATTACCACCAAGTATCATCAAGATTGGGTGAAAAAATATTTGCTGGTATTTCGGTAACTCGTTATTTCTTAGAAGCTTGGCAACCCCTCTCAATGAAAGTGCTTTTCAACAGTCTGTGCCTAGGGCTACTTGAAGAGGAAACAAACCATAGAGACAAAACTGAGAACTCCTTTATTTTGTCAAGTTTCAAAAAGATACTACAAACAATGTTGGATTTAGAGTTCCAAATACATCTATCTATATAGGAGAGAAGAGAGTGAAACCTAAACATAAAAACTGCTAATGTAAACGAACATTTCAACCTAGAAGAACAAAATTTGGTGACCCAAGTGGGATTTGTGTACTTGTCCATACCACCACGTATCATCAAGATTGGTTGTAACATATTTGCTGGTATTTCGGACACCCGTAATTTTTTGGAAGCTTGGCAACCCTTTCAATGAAAGTGCTTCTCCACAGTCTCTGCTTAAGGCTACTTGTAGAGGAAACAAACCATAGAGACAAAACTGAGAACTACTTTTTTTGTAAAGTTTCAAAGAGCTACTACAAACCATGTTGGATTTAGAGTTCCAAATTCATCTATCTATATAGGAGAGAACAGAGGGAAACCTAAAAAAAAAAAAAAAGAACTGCTACTGTAAACAACGCTTCTACCTAGAAGAACAAAATTTGGTGAGCCAAGTGAGATTTGTGTACTTGTCATTACCACCACGTATCATCAAGGTTGTGTGAAAAAATATTTGCTGGGATTTCGGAAACTCGTAATTTCTTGGAAGCTTGCAACCACTTTCAATGATAGGGCTTTTACAAAGTCTCTGCTTAGGGCTACTTAAAGAGGAAACAAATCATAGAGACAAAACTGAGAACTCCTTTATTTTGTAAAGTTTCAAAGAGCTACTACAAACCATGTTGGATTTAGAGTTCCAAATTCATCTATCTATATAGGAGAGAACAGAGAGAAACCTAAATATAAAAACTCCTAAGGTAGACGAACGCTTAAACTTAGAAGAACAAAATTTGGTGAGCCAAGTGGGATTTGTGTACCAATCATTACCACCAAGTATCATCAAGTTTGGGTGAAAAAATATTTGCAAGTATTTCGGAAACTCGTTATTTTTGGAAACTTGGCAAACCCTTTCAATGAAAGTGCTTTTCCACAGTCTGTGACTAGGGCTACTTGAAGAGGAAACAAGGGACAGAGACAAAACTGAGAACTACTTTTTTTGTCAAGTTTCAAAGAGCTACTACAAACCATGTTGGATTTAGAGTTCCAAATTCATCTATCTATATAGGAGAGAACAGAGGGAAACCTAAAATATAAACTGCTACTGTAAACGAACGCTTCAAAGTAGAAGAACAAAATTTGGTGAGTCAAGTGGGATTTGTGTTCTCATCATTACCACCAAGTATCATGAAGATAGGGTGAAAAAATATTTGCTGGTAATTCGGGAACTCGTAACTTCTTGGAAGCTTGGTAGACCCTCTCAATGAAAGTGCTTTTCCACATTCTGTGCCTAGGGCTACTTGAAGAGGAAACAAACCGTAGAGACAAAACTGACAATTCCTTTATTTTGTCAAGCTTCAAAGAGCTACTACTAACCATATTGGATTTAGAGTTCCAAATTCATCTATCTATATAAGAGAGAACAGTGTGAAACCTACATATAAAAACTGCTACTGTAGACAAACCCTTCAACCTAGAAGAACAAAATTTGGTGAGCCAAGTGGGATTTGTGTTCTGATCATTACCACCAAGTATCATGAAGATTGGGTGAAAAAATATTTGCTGGTATTTCAGAAACTCGTTATTTCTTAAAAGCTTAGCAACCCCTCTCAATGAAAGTGCTTTTCCACAGTCTGTGCCTAGGGCTACTTGAAGAGGAAACAAACCATAGAGACAAAACTGAGAACTCCCTTATTTTGTCAAGTTTCAAAGAGCTACTACAAACCATGTTCGATTTAGAGTTCCAAATTCATCTATCTATGTAGGAGAGAACAGAGTGAAACCTAAAAAAAAAAAAAAAAAAAAAAAAAGAACTGCTACTGTAAACAATGCTTCAACCTAGAAGAACAAAATTTGGTGAGCCAAGTGGGATTTGTGTACTTGTCATTACCACCACGTATCATCAAGGTTGTGTGAAAAAATATTTCTGGGATTTTGGAAACTCGTAATTTTTTGGAAGCTTGGCAACCACTTTCAATGATAGGGCTTTTACACAGTCTCTGCTTAGGGCTACTTAAAGAGGAAACAAATCATAGAGACAAAACTGAGAACTCCTTTATTTTGTCAAGTTTCAAAGAGCTACTACAAACCATGTTTGATTTAGAGTTCCAAATTCATCTATCTATATAGGAGAGAACAGAGGGAAACCTAAAATATAAACTGCTACAGTAAACGAATGCTTCAAACTAGAAGAACAAAATTTGGTGAGTCAAGTGGGATTTTTGTACTGATCATTACCACCAAGTATCATGAAGATTGGGTGAAAAAATATTTGCAAGTATTTCAGAAACTCGTTATTTTTGGAAGCTTGGCAACCCCTTTCAATGAAAGTCCTTTTCTGCAGTCTGATCCTAGGGCTACTTGAAGAGGAAACAAACCACAGAGACAAAACTGAGAACTACTTTATTTTGTCAAGTTTCAAAGAGATACTACAAAAGATGTTGGATTTAGAGTTCCAAATTCATCTATCTATTTAAGAGAGAACAGAGTGAAACCTACATATAAAAACTGCTATTGTAGACGAACGCTTCAACCTAGAAGAACACAATTTGGTGAGCCAAGTGGGATTTGTGTACTGATATTTACCACCACGTATCATCAAGATTGGGTGAAAAAATAGTTGCTGGTTTTTCGGAAACTCGTTATTTCTTAGAAGCTTGGCAACCCCTCTCAATGAAAGTGCTTTTTCACAGTCTGTGCCTAGGGCTACTTGAAGAGGAGACAAACAATAGAGAAAAAACTGAGAATTACCTGATTTTGTCAATTTTCAAAGAACTACTACAAAAGATGTTGGATTTAGTGTTCCAAATTCATCTATCTATATATTTGAGAACAGATTGAAACCTAAAAATAAAAACTGCTACTCTAAACGAACGCTTCAACCTAGAAGAAAAAAATTTGGTGAGCCAACTGGGATTTCTGTACCGATCATTACCACCAGGTATCATCAAGATTGGGTGAAAAAATATTTGCTGGTATTTCGGAAACTCGTAATTTCTTGGAAGCTTGGCAACCCCTTTCAATGAAAGTGCTTTTCCACAGTCTCTTCTTAAGGCTACTTGAAGAGGAAACAAACCATAGAGACAAAACTGAGAACTCCTTTTTTTGTCAAGTTTCAAAGTGCTACTTCAAACCATGTTGAATTTAGAGTTCCAAATTCATCTATCTATATATTTGAGAACAGATTGAAACCTAAAAATAAAAACTGCTACTGTAAACGAACGCTTCAACCTAGAAGAACAAAATTTGGTGTGCCAAGTGGGATTTGTGTACTTGTCATTAAGATCATCGATCATCAAGATTGGGTGAAAAACTATTTGCTGGTATTTTGGAAACTCATAATTTCTTGGAAGCTTGGCAACCTCTTTCTATGAAAGTGCTTTTCCACAGTCTCTGCTTATGGCTACTTGAAGAGGAAACAAACCATAGAGAAAAAACTGAGAACTACTTTTTTTTGTCAAGTTTCAAAGAGCAACTACAAACCATGTTGGATTTAGAGTTCCAAATTCATCTATCTATATAGGAGAGAAAAGAGGGAAACCTAATTATAAAACCTGCTACTGTAGACGAATGCTTCCACCTAGAAGAACAAAATTTGGTGAGCCAAGTGGGAATTGAGTCCTGATCATTACCACCAAGTATCATCAAGATTGGGTGAAAAAATATTTGCTGGTATTTCGGAAACCCATTATTTCCTAGAACCTTGGCAACCCCTCTCAATGAAAGTATTTTTCCACATTCTGTGCTTAGGGCTACTTGAAGAGGAAAAAAAACATAGAAACAAAACTGAGAACTCTTTTATTTTGTCACGTTTCAAAGAGCTACTACAAACCATGTTGGATTTAGAGTTCCAAATTCATCTATCTATATAGGAGAGAACAGAGTGAAACCTAAAAATAAAAACTGCTACTGTAAACGAACGCTTCAACCTAGAAGAACAAAATTTGGTGAGCCAAGATGGATTTGTGTACTTGTCATTAAGACCACCTATCATCAAGTTTGGGTGAAAAAATATTTGCTGGTATTTTGGAAACTCGTAATTTCTTGGAAGCTTGGCAACCCCTTTCAATTAAAGTGCTTTTCCACAGTCGCTTCTTATGGCTACTTGAAGAGGAAACAAACCATAGAGACAAAACTGAGAACTCCTTTATTTTGTCAAGTTTCAAAGAGCTACTACAAACCATTTTGGATTTAGAGTTCCAAATTCATCTATCTATATAGGAGAGAACAGAGTGAAACCTTAAAATAAAAACTGCTACTGTAAACGAACGCTTCAACCTACAAGACCAAAATTTCGTGAGCCAAGTGGGATTTGTGTACTTGTCTTTACCAACACGTATCATGAAGATTGGGTGAAAAAATATTTGTTGGTATCTCGGAAACCCGTAATTTCTTGGATGCTTGGCAACAGCTTTCAATGAAACTGCTTTTCCACAGTCTCTGCTTATGGGTACTTGAAGAGGAAACAAACCATAGAGACAAAACTAAGAACTCCTTTATTTTGTCAAGATTCTAAGAGCTACTACAAACCATGTTGGATTTAGAGTTCCAAATTCATCTATCTATATGTAGAGAACACCGGAAACCTAAATATAAAAACTGCTAATGTAGACGAACGATTCAATCTAGAAGAACAACATTTTGTGAGCCAAGTGGGATTTGTGTACTTGTCATTACCACCACGTATCATCAAGATTGGGTGAAAAAATATTTGCTGGTATTTCGGAAACTCGTAATTTCTTGTAAGCTTGGCAACCCCTTTCAATGAAAGTGCTTTTCCAGAGTCTGTGCCTAGGGCTACTTGAAGAGAAACAAACCACAGAGACAATACTGAGAACTCCTTTATTTTGTCAAGTTTCAAAGAGCTACTACAAACCATGTTGGATTTAGAGTTCCAAATTCATCTATTTATATAGGAGAGAACAGAGGAAAACCTAAATATAAAAACTGCTACTGGAGACGGACACTTCAAACTAGAACACAATTTGATTAGCCAAATGGGATTTGTGTACTGATCATTACCACCAAGTATCATCCATATTGGGTGAAAAAATATTTGCTGGAATTTTGAAAACTCGTTATTTCTTAGAAGCTTGGCAACCCCTCTCAAAGAAATTACTTTTCAACAGTCTGTGCCTAGGGCTACTTGAAGAGCAAACAAACCATAGAGACAAAATTGAGAATTCCTTTATTTTGTCAAGTTTCAAAGAGCTACTACAAACCATGTTGCATTTAGAGTTCCAAATTCACCTATCTATATAGGAGAGAACAGAGTGAAACCTACATATAAAAACTGCTACTGTAGACGAACGCTTCAACTTAGAAGAACACAATTTGGTGAGCCAAGTAGGATTTGTGTACTGATCATTACCACCAAGTATCATCAAGATTGGGTGAAAAAATATTTGCTGGTATTTCGGTAACTCGTTATTTCTTAGAAGCTTGGCAACCCCTCTCAATGAAAGTGCTTTTCAACAGTCTGTGCCTAGGGCTACTTGAAGAGGAAACAAACCATAGAGACAAAACTGAGAACTCCTTTATTTTGTCAAGTTTCAAAAAGATACTACAAACAATGTTGGATTTAGAGTTCCAAATACATCTATCTATATAGGAGAGAAGAGAGTGAAACCTAAACATAAAAACTGCTAATGTAAACGAACATTTCAACCTAGAAGAACAAAATTTGGTGACCCAAGTGGGATTTGTGTACTTGTCCATACCACCACGTATCATCAAGATTGGTTGTAACATATTTGCTGGTATTTCGGACACCCGTAATTTTTTGGAAGCTTGGCAACCCTTTCAATGAAAGTGCTTCTCCACAGTCTCTGCTTAAGGCTACTTGTAGAGGAAACAAACCATAGAGACAAAACTGAGAACTACTTTTTTTGTAAAGTTTCAAAGAGCTACTACAAACCATGTTGGATTTAGAGTTCCAAATTCATCTATCTATATAGGAGAGAACAGAGGGAAACCTAAAAAAAAAAAAAAAAGAACTGCTACTGTAAACAACGCTTCTACCTAGAAGAACAAAATTTGGTGAGCCAAGTGAGATTTGTGTACTTGTCATTACCACCACGTATCATCAAGGTTGTGTGAAAAAATATTTGCTGGGATTTCGGAAACTCGTAATTTCTTGGAAGCTTGCAACCACTTTCAATGATAGGGCTTTTACAAAGTCTCTGCTTAGGGCTACTTAAAGAGGAAACAAATCATAGAGACAAAACTGAGAACTCCTTTATTTTGTAAAGTTTCAAAGAGCTACTACAAACCATGTTGGATTTAGAGTTCCAAATTCATCTATCTATATAGGAGAGAACAGAGAGAAAACCTAAATATAAAAACTCCTAAGGTAGACGAACGCTTAAACTTAGAAGAACAAAATTTGGTGAGCCAAGTGGGATTTGTGTACCAATCATTACCACCAAGTATCATCAAGTTTGGGTGAAAAAATATTTGCAAGTATTTCGGAAACTCGTTATTTTTGGAAACTTGGCAAACCTTTCAATGAAAGTGCTTTTCCACAGTCTGTGACTAGGGCTACTTGAAGAGGAAACAAGGGACAGAGACAAAACTGAGAACTACTTTTTTTGTCAAGTTTCAAAGAGCTACTACAAACCATGTTGGATTTAGAGTTCCAAATTCATCTATCTATATAGGAGAGAACAGAGGAAACCTAAAATATAAACTGCTACTGTAAACGAACGCTTCAAAGTAGAAGACAAAATTTGGTGAGTCAAGTGGGATTTGTGTTCTCATCATTACCACCAAGTATCATGAAGATAGGGTGAAAAATATTTGCTGGTAATTCGGGAACTCGTAACTTTCTTGGAAGCTTGGTAGACCCTCTCAATGAAAGTGCTTTTCCACATTCTGTGCCTAGGCTACTTGAAGAGGAAACAAACCGTAGAGACAAAACTGACAATTCCTTTATTTTGTCCAAGCTTCAAAGAGCTACTACTAACCATGTTGGATTTAGAGTTCCAAATTCATCTATCTATATAAGAGAGAACAGTGTGAAACCTACATATAAAACTGCTACTGTAGACAAACCCTTCAACCTTGAAGAACAAAATTTGGTGAGCCAAGTGGGATTTGTGTTCTGATCATTACACCAAGTATCATGAAGATTGGGTGAAAAAATATTTGCTGGTATTTCAGAAACTCGTTATTTCTTAAAAGCTTAGCAACCCCTCTCAATGAAAATGCTTTTCCACAGTCTGTGCCTAGGGCTACTTGAAGAGGAAACAAACCATAGAGACAAAACTGAGAACTCCCTTATTTTGTCAAGTTTCAAAGAGCTACTACAAAACCATGTTCGATTTAGAGTTCCAAATTCATCTATCTATGTAGGAGAGAACAGAGTGAAACCTAAAAAAAAAAAAAAAAAAAATAAGAACTGCTACTTTAAACAATGCTCAACCTAGAAGAACAAAATTTGGTGAGCCAAGTGGGATTTGTGTACTTGTCATTACCACCACGTATCATCAAGGTTGTGTGAAAAAATATTTCTGGGATTTTGGAAACTTCGTAATTTTTTGGAAGCTTGGCGGCAACCACTTTCAATGATAAGGCTTTTACACAGTCTCTGCTTAGGGCTACTTAAAGAGGAAACAAATCATAGAGACAAAACTGAGAACTCCTTTATTTTGTCAAGTTTCAAAGAGCTACTACAAACCATGTTTGATTTAGAGTTCCAAATTCATCTATCTATATAGGAGAGAACAGAAGGAAACCTAAAATATAAACTGCTACAGTAAACGAATGCTTCAAACTAGAAGAACAAAATTTGGTGAGTCAAGTGGGATTTTTGTACTGATCATTACCACCAAGTATCATGAAGATTGGGTGAAAAAATATTTGCAAGTATTTCAGAAACTCGTTATTTTTGGAAGCTTGGCAACCCCTTTCAATGAAAGTCCTTTTCTGCAGTCTGATCCTAGGGCTACTTGAAGAGGAAACAAACCACAGAGACAAAACTGAGAACTACTTTATTTTGTCAAGTTTCAAAGAGATACTACAAAAGATGTTGGATTTAGAGTTCCAAATTCATCTATCTATTTAAGAGAGAACAGAGTGAAACCTACATATAAAAACTGCTATTGTAGACGAACGCTTCAACCTAGAAGAACACAATTTGGTGAGCCAAGTGGGATTTGTGTACTGATATTTACCACCACGTATCATCAAGATTGGGTGAAAAAATAGTTGCTGGTTTTTCGGAAACTCGTTATTTCTTAGAAGCTTGGCAACCCCTCTCAATGAAAGTGCTTTTTCACAGTCTGTGCCTAGGGCTACTTGAAGAGGAGACAAACCATAGAGAAAAAACTGAGAATTACCTGATTTTGTCAATTTTCAAAGAACTACTACAAAAGATGTTGGATTTAGTGTTCCAAATTCATCTATCTATATATTTGAGAACAGATTGAAACCTAAAAATAAAAACTGCTACTGTAAACGAACGCTTCAACCTAGAAGAAAAAAAATTTGGTGAGCCAACTGGGATTTCTGTACCGATCATTACCACCAGGTATCATCAAGATTGGGTGAAAAAATATTTGCTGGTATTTCGGAAACTCGTAATTTCTTGGAAGCTTGGCAACCCCTTTCAATGAAAGTGCTTTTCCACAGTCTCTTCTTAAGGCTACTTGAAGAGGAAACAAACCATAGAGACAAAATTGAGAACTCATTTTTTTGTCAAGTTTCAAAGAGCTACTTCAAACCATGTTGAATTTAGAGTTCCAAATTCATCTATCTATATATTTGAGAACAGATTGA
This sequence comes from Callospermophilus lateralis, assembly GCF_048772815.1. Lineage (NCBI taxonomy): Eukaryota > Metazoa > Chordata > Mammalia > Rodentia > Sciuridae > Callospermophilus > Callospermophilus lateralis. The sequence goes on from NW_027515554.1 coordinate 25,372, forward strand.
AACCTAAAAATAAAAACTGCTACTGTAAACGAACGCTTCAACCTAGAAGAACAAAATTTGGTGTGCCAAGTGGGATTTGTATACTTGTCATTAAGACCACCGATCATCAAGATTGGGTGAAAAACTATTTGCTGGTATTTTGGAAACTCATAATTTCTTGGAAGCTTGGCAACCTCTTTCTATGAAAGTGCTTTTCCACAGTCTCTGCTTATGGCTACTTGAAGAGGAAACAAACCATACAGAAAAAACTGAGAACTACTTTTTTTTGTCAAGTTTCAAAGAGCTACTACAAACCATGTTGGATTTAGAGTTCCAAATTCATCTATCTATATAGGAGAGAAAAGAGGGAAACCTAATTATAAAAACTGCTACTGTAGACGAACGCTTCCACCTAGAAGAACAAAATTTGGTGAGCCAAGTGGGAATTGAGTCCTGATCATTACCACCAAGTATCATCAAGATTGGGTGAAAAAATATTTGCTGGTATTTCGGAAACCCATTATTTCTTAGAATCTTGGCAACCCCTCTCAATGAAAGTACTTTTCCACATTCTGTGCTTAGGGCTACTTGAAGAGGAAAAAAAAACATAGAAACAAAACTGAGAACTCTTTTATTTTGTCACGTTTCAAAGAGCTACTACAAACCATGTTGGATTTAGAGTTCCAAATTCATCTATCTGTATAGGAGAGAACAGAGTGAAACCTAAAAATAAAAACTGCTACTGTAAACGAACGCTTCAACCTAGAAGAACAAAATTTGGTGAGCCAAGATGGATTTGTGTACTTGTCATTAAGACCACCTATCATCAAGTTTGGGTGAAAAAATATTTGCTGGTATTTTGGAAACTCGTAATTTCTTGGAAGCTTGGCAACCCCTTTCAATTAAAGTGCTTTTCCACAGTCGCTTCTTATGGCTACTTGAAGAGGAAACAAACCATAGAGACAAAACTGAGAACTCCTTTATTTTGTCAAGTTTCAAAGAGCTACTACAAACCATTTTGGATTTAGAGTTCCAAATTCATCTATCTATATAGGAGAGAACAGAGTGAAACCTTAAAATAAAAACTGCAACTGTAAACGAACGCTTCAACCTACAAGACCAAAATTTCGTGAGCCAAGTGGGATTTGTGTACTTGTCTTTACCAACACGTATCATGAAGATTGGGTGAAAAAATATTTGTTGGTATCTCGGAAACCCGTAATTTCTTGGATGCTTGGCAACAGCTTTCAATGAAACTGCTTTTCCACAGTCTCTGCTTATGGGTACTTGAAGAGGAAACAAACCATAGTGACAAAACTAAGAACTCCTTTATTTTGTCAAGATACTAAGAGCTACTACAAACCATGTTGGATTTAGAGTTCCAAATTCATCTATCTATATGTAGAGAACACCGGAAACCTAAATATAAAAACTGCTAATGTAGACGAACGATTCAATCTAGAAGAACAAAATTTTGTGAGCCAAGTGGGATTTGTGTACTTGTCATTACCACTACGTATCATCAAGTTTGGCTGAAAAAATATTTGCTGGTATTTCGGAAATTCGTAATTTCTTGGAAGCTTGGCAACCCTTTTCAGTGAAAGCGCTTTTCCACAGTCTCTGCTTAGGGCTACTTGAAGAGGACACAAACCATAGAAACAAAACTGAGAACTCCTTTATTTTGTCAAGTTTCAAAGAGCTACTACAAACCATGTTGGATTTAGAGTTCCAAATTCATCTATCTATATTGGAGAGAACAGAGTGAAACCTAAATATGAAAACTGCTACTGTAGACGTACGCCTCAACCTAGAAGAACACAATTTGGTGACCAAGGGGGATTTGTGTACTGATCATTACCACCACGTATCATCAAGATAGGGTGAAAAGACTTTTGCTGGTATTTCGGAAACTCGTAATTTATAGAAGCTTGGCAACCCCTTTCAATGAAAGTGCTTTTCCACAGTTTCTGCTTAGGGCTACTTGAAGAGGAAACAAATCATAGAGACAAAACTGAGAACTACATTTTTGGTCAAGTATCAAAGAGCTACTACAAACCATGTTGGATTTAGAGTTCCAAATTCATCTATCTATATAGGAGAGAACAGAGGGAAACCTAAAAATATAAACTGCTACTGCAAACGAACGCTTCAAACAAGAAGAACAAAATTTGGTGAGTCTAGCGGAATTTGTGTACCAATCATTACAACCAAGAATCATCAAAATTGGGTGAAAAAATTTTTGCTGGTATTTCAGAAACTCGTTATTTCTTGGAAGCTTGGCAAACCCTTTCAATGAAAGTGCTTTTAAACAGTCTGTGCCTAGGGCTACTTGAAGAGGAAACAAACCATAGAGACATAACAGGGAACTACTTTATTTTGTTAAGTTTCAAAGAGCTACTACAAACCATGTTGGATTTAGAGTTTCAAATTCATCTATCTATATAAGAGAGAACAGTGTGAAAACTACATATAAAAACTGCTACTGTAGACGAACGCTTAAACCTAGAAGAACACAATTTGTTGAGCCAACTGGGATTTGTGTACTGATCATTACCAACACGTATCATCAAGGATGGATGAAAAAATATTTGCTGGTATTTCGGAAACTCGTTATTTCTTAGAAGCTGGGCAACCCCTCTCAATGGAAGTGCTTCTCCAGAGTCTGTGAATAGGGCTACTTGAAGAGGAATCAAACCAAAGGGACAAAACTGAGAACTACTTTATTTTGTCAAGTTTCAAAGACCTACTAAAAACCATGTTGGATTTAGAGTTCCAAATTCATCTATCTATATAGGAGAGAACAGAATGAAACCAATTATAAAAACTCCTACTGTAGATGAACGCTTCAACCTAGAAGAACAAAATTTGGTGAACCTAGCAGGATTTGTGTACTGATCATTACCAACAAGTATCAACAAGGTTGGGTGAAAAAATATTCGCTGGTATTTCGGAAACTCGTTATTTCTTAGAAGTTTCCAACCCCTCTCAATGAAAGTGCTTTTCAACAGTCTGTGCCTAGGGCTACTTGAAGAGGAAACAAGCCATAGAGACAAAACTGAGAACTCCTTTATTTTGTCAAGTTTCAAAAAGATACTACAAACAATGTTGGATTTAGAGTTCCAAATATATCTATTTATATAGGAGAGAAGAGAGTGAAACCTAAAAATAAAAACTGCTAATGTAAACGAACATTTCAACCTAGAAGAACAAAATTTGGTGACCCAAGTGGGATTTGTGTACTTGTCCATACCACCACGTATCATCAAGATTCGTTGTAAAATATTTGCTGGTATTTCGGACACCCGTAATTTTTTGGAAGCTTGGCTACCCTTTCAATGAAAGTGCTTCTCCACAGTCTCTGCTTAGGGCTACTTGTAGAGGAAACAAACCATAGAGACAAAACTGAGAACTACTTTTTTTGTCAAGTTTCAAAGAGCTACTACAAACCATGTTGGATTTAGAGTTCCAAATTCATCTATCTATATAGGAGAGAACAGAGGGAAACCTAAATATAAAAACTGCTACTGTAGACGAACGCTTCAACCTAGAAGAACAAAATTTGGTGAGTTATGTGGGATTTGTGTACTGATCATTACCACCATGTATCCTCAAAATTGGGTAAAAAAATATTTGCTGGTATTTCGGGAAGTCGTTATTTCTTTGAAGCTAGGCAACCCCTCTCAAGGAAAGTGCTTTTCCACAGTCTGTGCCTATGGCTACTTGAAGAGGAAACACACCATAGAGAATAAACTGAGAACTCCTTTATTTTGTCAAGTATCAAATAGCTACTACAAACCATGTTGGATTTAGAGTTCCAAATTCATCTATCTATATAGGAGAGAACAGAATGAAACCGATATATAAAAACTCCTACTGTTAACGAACGATTCAACCTAGAAGAACAAAATTTGGTGAGCCAAGTGGGATTTGTGTACTTGTCATTACCACCACGTATCATCAAGATTGGGTGAAAAAATATTTGCTGGTATTTCAGACACTCGTAATTTCTTGGAAGCTTCGCAACCCCTTCAGTGGAAGTGCTCATCCACAGTCTCTGCTTAGGGCTACTTAAAGAGGAAAAAAACCATAGAGACAAAACTGAGAACTACTTTTTTTGGTCAAGTTTCAAAAAGCTACTACAAACCATGTTGGATTTAGAGTTCAAAATTCATCTATCTATATAAGAGAGAACAGAGTGAAACCTAAAAATAAAAACTGCTACTGTAAACGAACGCTTCAACCTAGAAGAACAAAATTTGGTGAGACAAGTGGGATTTGTGTACTGATCATTGCCTCCACGTACTGGGTGAAAAAATATTTGATGGTATTTCGGAAACTCGTTATTTCTTAGAAGCTTGGCATTCCCTCTCAATGAAAGTGATTTTCCACAATCTATGCCTAGGGCTACATGAAGAGGAAACAAACCATAGAGACAAAATTGAGAACTACTATTTTTTGTCAAGTTTCAAAGAGCTTCTACAAACCATTTTGGATTTAGAGTTCCAAATTCATCTCTCTATATAGGAGAGAACAGAGGGAAACCTAAATATAAAAACTGCTTCTGTAGACGAACGCTTCAACCTAGAAGAACAAAATTTGGTGATCCAAGTGGGATTTGTGTACTGATCATTACCACCACGTATAATCAAGATTGGGTGAAAAAATATTTGCTGGTATTTTGGAAACTCGTTATTTCTTAGAAGCCTTTCAACCCCTCTCAATGAATGTGCTTTTCCACAGTCTGTGCATAGGGCTACTTCAAGAGGAAACAAACCATAGAAACTAAACTTAGAACTCCCTTATTTTGTCAAGTTTCAAAGAGCTACTACAAACCATGTTGGATTTAGAGTTCCAAATTCATCTATCTATATAGGAGAGAACACAGGGAAACCTAAATATTAAAACTGCGACTTTAGACGAACGCTTCAACCTAGAAGAACAAAATTTGGTGAGCCAAGTGGGATTTGTGTACTGATCATTACCACCAAGTATCCTCAAGATTGGGTGAAAAAATATTTGCTGGTATTTGGAAACTCGTTTTATCTTCGAAGCTTCGCAACCCCTCTCAATGAAAGTGCTTTTCCACACTCTGTGCCTATGTCTACATGAAGAGGAAACAAACCATAGAGACAAAAACTGAGAACTCCTTTATTTTGTCAAGTTTCAAAAAGCTACCACAAACCATGTTGAATATAGAGTTCCAAATTCATCTATCTATATAGGAGAGAACAGAGTGAAACCTGAAAATAAAAACTGCTACTGTAAATGAACGCTTCAACATAGAAGAGCAAAATTTGGTGAGCACAGTGGGATTTGTGTACTGTTAATTACAGTTTCCACGTATTGGGTGAAAAAATATTTGCTGGTATTTCGGAAAATCGTTATTTCTTCGAAGCTTGGCAACCCCTCTCAATGAAAGTGCTTTTCCACAGTCTGTGCCTAGGGCTACTTGAAGAGGAAACAAACCATAGAGACTAAACTGAGAACTCCTTTATTTTATCAAGTTTCGAAGAGCTACTACAATCCATGTTGGATTTAGTGTTCCAAATTCATCTATCTATATAGGAGAGAACAGAATGAAACCAAATTATAAAAACACCTACTGTAGTTGAACGTTTCAACCTAGAAGAACAAAATTTGGGTGAACCTAGTGGGAATTGTGTACTGATCATTACCAACAAGTATCAACAAGGTTGGGTGAAAAAATATTTGCTGGTATTTCGGAAACTCGTTATTTCTTAGAAGCTTCCAACCCCTCTCAATGAAAGTACTTTTCAACAGTCTGTGCCTAGGGCTACTTGAAGAGGAAACAAACCATAGAGACAAAACTGAGAACTCCTTTATTTTGTCAAGTTTCAAAAAGATACTACAACAATGTTGGATTTAGAGTTCCAAATTCATCTATCTATATAGGAGAGAACAGAGGGAAACCTAAATATAAAAACTGCTACTGTAGACGAAGGCTTCAACCTAGAAGAACAATATTTGGTGAGCGAAGTGGGATTTGTGTACTGATCATTACCACCACGTATCATCAAGATTGGGTGAAAAATATTTGCTGGTATTTCGGACACCAGTATTTTTTTGGAAGCTTGGCAACCCCTTTCAATGAAAGTGCTTCTCCACAGTCTCTGCTTAGGGCTACATGAAGAGGAAACAAACCATAGAGAATAAACTGAGATCTCCTTTATTTTGTCACTTTTCAAAGTGCTACTACAAACCATGTTGGATATAGAGTTCCAAATTTATCTATCTATATTGGAGAGAACAGAGGGAAACCTAAATATAAATATTGCTACTGTAGACGAACGCTTCAAAATAGAAGAACAAAATTTGGTGAGCCAAGTGGGATTTGTGTACTGATCATTACCACCAGTTATAATCAAGATTGGGTGAAAAATATTTGCTGTTAAATTGGAAACTCGTTATTTCTTGGGAAGGATGGCAAACCCTCCCAATGAATGTGCTTTTAAACAGTCTGTGCATAGGGCTACTTGAAGAGGAAACAAACCATAGAAACTAAACTTAGAACTCCCTTATTTTGTCAAGTTTCAAAGAGCTACTACAAACCATGTTGGATTTAGATTTCCAAATACATCTATCTATATAGATAGAACAGTGTGACACCTAAAAATAAAAACTGCTATTGTAATGAACGCTTCAACCTAGAAGAACAAAATTTGGTGAGCCAAGTGGGATTGTGTACTTCTCATTACCACCACGTATCATAAAGATTGGGTGAGAAAATATTTGCTGGTATTTCGAAAATCGTAATTTCTTGGAAACTTGGCAACCCCTTTCAATGAAAGTGCTTTTCCACAAACTGTGCCTAGGGCTACTTGAAGAGGAAACAAACCATAGAGACAAAACTGAAAACTCCTTTATTTTGTCCAATTTCAAAGAGCTACTACAATCCATGTTGGATTTAGAGTTAAAAATTCTTCTACCTATATAGGAGAGAACAGAGGGAAACCTAAATATAAAAATTGCTACTGTAGACGAACGCTTCACCTAAAAGAACAAAATTTGGTGAGCGAAGTGGGATTAGTGTACTGATCATTACCACCAGATGTCATCAGAGTGGGTGAAAAAATATTTGTTAGTATTTCTGAAACTCATTATTTCTTAGCAGCTTGGCAACCACTCTCAATGAAAGTGCTTTTCCACATTCTGTGCCGAGGGCTCCTTGAAGAGGAAACAAACCATAGCGACAAAACTGAGAACACCCTTATTTTGTCAAGTTTCAAAGAGCTACTACAAACCATGTTGGCTTTAGAGTTCCAAATTCATCTATCTATATATTTGAGAACAGACTGAAACCTAAAAATAAAAACTGCTAGTGTAAACGAACGCTTCAACTAGAAGAACAAAATTTGGTGAGCCAAGTGGGATTTGTGTACTTGTCATTACCACCACGTATCATCAAGATTGGGTGAAAGAATATTTGCTGGTATTTCGGAAGCTGTAATTTCTTGGAAGCTTTGCAAACCTTTGAATGAATGTGCTTTTCCACAGTCTCTGCTAAAGGCTACTTGAAGAGGACACAATCCATAGAGACAAAACAGAGAACTCCATTATTTTGTCGAGTGTCAAAGAGCTACTACAAACCATGTTGGTTTTAGAGTTCCAAAATCATCTATCTATATAGGATAGAACAGTATGACACCTAAAAATAAATACTGCTACTGTAAACGAACGCTTCAACCTAGAAGAACAAAGTTGGGTGAGCCAAGTGGGATTTGTGTACTTGTCATTAATACGATGTATCATCAAAATTGGGTGAAAAAGTATTTGCTGGTATTTCGGAAAATCATAATTTCTTGGAAGCTTGGAACCCCTTTCAATGAAAGTGCTTTTCCACAGTCCCTGTGTAAGGCTACTTGAAGAGGTAAAAAACCATAGAGACAAAACTGAGAACTACTTTTTTTTGTCAAGTTTCAAAGACCTACTACAAACCATGTTGGATTTAGAGTTCCAAATTCATCTATCTATATAGGAGAGAACAGAGGAAACCTAAATATAAAAACTGCTACTGTAGACAAAGCTTCAACCTAGAAGAAAAAAATTTGGTGAGCCAAGTGGGATTTTTGTCCTGATCATTACCACCGAGTATCATCAAGATTGGGTGAAAAAATATTTTCTGGTATTTCGGAAACTTGTTATTTCTAAGAACCTGGCAACTTCTCTCAATAAAAGTGCTTTTCCAAAGTATATGCCTAGGGCTACTTCAAGAGGAAACAAACCATAGAGACAAAACTGAGAACTTTTTTATTTTGTCAAGTTTCAAAGAGCTACTACAAACCATGTTGGATTTAGAGTTCTAAATTCATCTACCTATATAGGAGAGCACAGAAGGAAACCTAAATATAAAAACTGCTACTGTAGAGGAATGCTTCAATCTAGAAGAAAAATTTGGTGTGCCAAGTGGGATTTGTGTACTGATCATTAGACCAAGTATCATCAAGATTGGGTGAAAAATTATTTGCTGGAATTTCGAAAACTCGTTATTTCTTAGAAGCTTGGCAACCCCTCTCAATGAAAGTGCTTTTCCACATTCTGTGCCTAGGGCTACTTGAAGAGGAAGCAAACCATAGAGACAAAACTGAGAACTCCTTTATTTTGTCAAGTTTCAAAGAGGTACTACAAACCATGTTGGAATTAGAGTTCCAAATTCATCTATCTATATAGGATAGAACAGAGTGACACCTAAAAATAAAACTGCTACTGTAGACGAACGCTTCAACCTAGAAGAACAAAATTTGGTGACCTAATTGAGATTGTGTCCTTGTCATTACCACTATGTATCATCAAGATTGGGTGAAAAAATATTTGCTGTTATTTCGGAAAATCGTAATTTCTTGCAAGTTTGGCAACCCCTATCAATGAAGTGCTTTTTCTACACTCTCTTCCTAGGGCTACTTCAAGAGAAAACAAACCATAGAGACAAAACTGAGAACTCCATTATTTTGTCAAGTTTAAAAGAGCTACTACAAACCATGTTGGATTTAGAGTTCCAATTCATCTATCTATATAGGAAAGCACAGAGGGAAACCTAAATATAAAAACTGCTACTGTAGACGAACGCTTCAACTAGAAGAACAAAATTTGGTGAGCCATGTGGGATTTGTGTACTGATCATTACCACCAAGAATCATCAAGATTGGATGAAAAAATATTTGCTGGTATTTCGGAAACTCGTTATTTCTTACACTTGGCAATCCCTCTAAATAAAAGGCTTTTCCACAGTCTATGCCTAGTGCTACTTGAAGAGGAAACAAAACCATAGAGAGAAAAGTTACAACTCCTTTATTTTGTCAAGTTTCAGAGAGCTACTGCAAACCATGTTGGATTTAGAGTTGAAATTCATCTATCTATATAGGAGAGAACAGAGGGAAACCTAAATATAAAAACTGCTACTTTAGACGAACGCTTCAACCTAGAAGATCAAAATATGGTGAGCCAAGTGCGATTTGTGTACTGATCATTACCACCAAGTATCATCAAGATTGGGTGAAAAAATATTTGCTGGTATTTCGGAAACTCGTTTTTTCTTAGAAGCTTGGCAACCCCTCTCAATGAAAGCGCTTTACCACATTCCTTGCCTAGGGCTACTTGAAGAGGAAACAAACCATAGAGACAAAACTGAGAACTCCTTTATTTTGTGAAGTTTTAAAGAGCTACAACAAACCACGTGGATTTAGAGTTCCCAATTCATCTATCTATATAGGAGAGAACAGAGTGAAACTAAATATAAAAACTGCTACTGTAGACGAACGCTTCAACCTAGAAGAAGAAAATTTGGTGAGCCACGTGGGATTTGTGTACTGATCATTACCACCAAGTATCATCAAGATTGGGTGAAAAAATATTTTCTGGTATTTCGGAAACTCGTTATTCTTAGAACCTTGGCAACTCCTCTCAATAAAAGTGCTTTTTCACATTATATGCCTAGGGCTACTTGAAGAGGAAACAAACCATAGAGACAAAAATGAGAACTCCTTTATTTTGTCGAGTTTCAAAGAGCTACGACAAACCATGTTGGATTTAGAGTTCCAAATTCATCTTTCTATATATTTGAGAACAGAATGAAACCTAAAATAAAAACTGCTACTGTAAACGAACGCTTCAACCTAGAAAACAAAAATTGGTGAGCTAAGTGAGATTGTGTACTTGTCATTACCACTACGTATCATGAAGATTGGGTGAAAAATATTTGCTGCTATTTTGGAAACTGGTAATTTCTTGGAAGCTTGGCAACCCCTTTCAATGAAAGTGCTTTTACACAGTCTCTTCCTAGGGCTACTTGAAAAGGAAACAAACCATAGAGACAAAACTGAGAACTCCTTTATTTTGTCAAGTTTGAAACCTACTAAAAACCATGTTGGATTTAGAGTTCCATTCCATCTATCTATATAGGAGAGCACAGAGGGAAACCTAAATATAAAAACTGCTACTGTAGACTAACGCTTCAACCTGGAATAACAAAATTTGGTGAGCCAAGTGGCATTTGTATACTTAAAATAATGCACTTACCACCAAGTATCATCAAGATTGGATGAAAAAATATTTGCTGGTATTTTGGAACTCGTTGTTCTTAAAAGCTTGGCAAACCCTCTCAATGAAAATGCTTTTTCACAGTCTGTGCTTAGGCCTACTTGAAGAAGAATCAAACCATAGAGAAAAAACTGAGAACACCTTTATTTTGTCAAGTTTCAAAGAGCTACTACAAACCATCTTGGACTTAGAGTTCCAAATTCATCTATCTATGTTGGAGAGCACAGAGGGAACAAAATATAAAAACCGCTACTGTAGACGAACGCTTCAACCTAGAAGATCAACATTTGGTGAGCCAGTGGGTATTTCTGTACTGGACCATTATAGTACCAAGTATCATCAAGATGGGAGAAAAAAGAATTTGCTGGTATTTCGGAAAAACTCGTTATTTCTTAGAAGCTTTGCAACCCCTCTCAATGAAAGTGCTTTTCCACAGCCTGTGCTTAGGGCTACTTGAAGAGTAAACAAACCATAGAGATAAAACTGAGTACTCCTTTTTTGCCAAGTTTCAAAGAGCTACTACAAACCATGTTGGATTTAGAGTTCCAAATTCATCTATCTATATAGGAGAGAACAGAGTGAATCCTACATATAAAAACTGCTACTGTAGACGAACGCTTCAACCTAGAAGAACACAATTTGGTAAGCCAAGTGGGATTCGTGTACTGATCGTTACCACCACGTATCATCAAGATTGGGTGAAAAAATATTTGCTGGTATTTCGGAAACTCGTAATTTCATGGAAGCTTGGCAACCCCTTTCAAACTAGAAGAACAAACTTGGTGAGCCAAGTGGGATTTGTGTGCTGATCATTAAGACCAAGTATCATCAAGTTTGGTGAAAAAATATTTGCTGGTATTTCGGAACTCGTTATTTCTTTGAACCTTGGCAACCCCTCTCAATGAAAGTGCTTTTCCACAGTCTCTGCTTAGCGCTACTTGATGAGAAAACAAACCATAGAGAAAAAACTGAGAACTGCTTTATTTTGTCAAGTATCAAAGAGATACTACAAACATGTTGGATTTAGAGTTCCAAATACATCTATCTACATAGGAGAGAACAGAGGGAAACCTAAATACAAAAACTGCTACTGTAGACAAACGCTTCAACCTAGAATAACAAAATTTGGTGAGCCAAGTGGGATTTGTGTCCTGATCATTACCACCAAGTATCATCAAGATTGGGTGAAAAAATATTTGCTGGTATTTCGGAAACTCGTTATTTCTTAGAAGCTTGGCAACCCCCCTCAATGAATGTGCTTTTATACATTCTGTGCCTAGGGCTACTTGAAGAGGAAACAAACCAGAGAGATAAAACTGAGAACTCCTTTTTTTTGTCAAGTTTCAAAGAGCAACTACAAACCATGTTGGATTTAGAGTTCCAAATTCATCTATCTATATAGGATAGAACAGAGTGACACCTAAATATAAAAACTGCTACTGTAAACGAACGATTCAACCTAGAAGAACAAAATTTGGTGAGCCAAGTGGGATTTGTGTACTTGTCATTACCACCACGCATCATCAAGATTGGGTGAAAAAATATGTGCTGGTATTTTGCAAACTCGTAATTTCTTGGAAGTTGGCAACCTCTTTCAATGAAAGTGCTTTTCCACAGTCTCTGCCTAGGGCTACATGAAGAGGATACAAACCATAGAGACAAAATTGAGAACTACTTTCTTTTGTCAAGATTCAAAAAGCTACTACAAACCATGTTGGATTTAGAGTTCCAAATTCATCTATCTATATATGTGAGAACAGAGTGAAACCTAAAAAAAAAAAAAAAAAACTGCTTCCATAAACGAACGCTTCAACCTAGAAGAACAAAATTTGGTGAGCCAAGTGGGATTTGTGTACTTGTCATTACCACCACATATCATCAAGTTTGGGTGAAAAAATATTTGCTCGTATTTTGGAAACTCGTAATTTCTTGGAAGCTTGGCAACCCCTTTCAATGAAAGTGCTTTTTTACAGTCTCTGCTTAGGGCTACTTGAAGAGAAAACAAACCATAGAGAAAAAACTGAGAACTCCTTTATTTTGTCAAGTTTCAAAGAGCTACTACAAACTATGTTGGATTTAGAGTTCCAAATTCATCTATCTATATAGGATAGAACAGATTGACACCTAGAAATAAAAACTGCTACTGTAAACGAACGCTTCAACCTAGAAGAGCAAAATTTGGTGAGCCAAGTGGGATTTGTGTACTTGTCATCACCACCACGTATCATCAAGATTGGGTGAAAAAATATTTGCTGGTATTTCGAAAAATCGTAACTTCTTGGAAGCTTGGCAACCCCTTTCAATGAAAGTGCTTTTCCACAGTCTCTGCCTAGGGCTACTTGAAGAGGAAATAAACCATAGAGACAAAACTGAGAACTCCTTTATTTTGTCAAGTTTCAAAGAGCTACTACAAACCATGTTGGATTTAGAGTTCCAAATTCATCTATCTAAATATATGAGAACAGAGTGAAACCTAAAAATAAAAACTGCTACTGTAGACGAACGCTTAAACCTAGAAGAACAAAATTTGGTGAACCAAGTGTTATTTGTGTACTGATCATTACCACCAAGTATCATGAAGATGGGTGAAAAAATATTTGCTGGTATTTCGGAAACTCGTAATTTCTTGGAAGCTTGGCAACCCCTTTCAATGAAAGTGCATTTCCACAGTCTTTGCTTAGGGCTAATTAAAGAGGAAACAAATCATAGAGAAAAAACTGAGAACTACTTTTTTTGTCATTTTTCAAAGAGCTACTACAAAAAATGTTGGATTTAGAGATCCAAATTCATCTTTCTATATAGGAGAGAACAGAGGGAAACCTAAATATAAAAACTGCTACTGTAGACGAACGCTTCAAACTAGAAGAACAAAACTTGGTGAGCCAAGTGGGATTTGTGTCCTGATCATTAAGACCAAGTATCATCAAGTTTGGGTGAAAACATATTTGCTGGTATTTCGGAAACTCGTTATTTCTTTGAACCTTGGCAACCCCTCTCAATGAAAGTGCTTTTCCACAGTCTGTGCCTAGGGCTACTTTAAGAGGAAAAAAACCATAGAGACAAAACTGAGAACTCCTTTATTTTGTCAAGTTTCAAAGAGCTACTACAAACCATGTTGGATTTAGAGTTCCAAATTCATCTATCTATATAGGATAGAACAGAGTGACACCTAAAAATAAAAACTGCTACTGTAAACCCACGCTTCAACCTAGAAGAACAAAATTTGTTGAGCCAAGTGGGATTTGTGTACTGATCATTACCACCAAGTATCATCAAGATTGTGTGAAAAAATATTTTCTGGTATTTTGGAAACTCGTTTCTTAGAAGCTTGGCAAACCCTCTCAATGAAAATGATTTTCCACAGTCTGTGCTTAGGCCTACTTGAAGAGGATTCAAACCGTAGAGAAAAAACTGAGAACTCCTTTATTTTGTCAATTTTCAAAGAGCTACTACAAACTATGTTGGATTTAGAGTTCCAAATTCAACTATCTATATAGGATAGAAAAGAGAGACACCTAAAAATAAAAACTGCTACTGTAGACGAACGCTTAAACCTAGAAGAACAAAATTTGTTGAGCCAAGTGCTTTTGTGTACTGATCATTACCACCAAGTATCATGAAGATTGGGTGAAAAAATATTTGCTGGTATTTCGGAAACTCGTAATTTCTTGGAAGCTTGCAACCCCTTTCAATGAAAGTGCTTTTCCACAGTCTCTGCTTAGGGCTACTTAAAGAGGAAACAAACCTTACAGAAAAAAATGAGAACTCCTTTATTTTGTCAATTTTCAAAGAGCTACTACAAACTATGTTGGATTTAGAGTTCCAAATTCATCTATCTATATAGGATAGAACAGAGAGACACCTAAAAATAAAAACTGCTACTGCAGACGAACGCTTAAAACTAGAAGAACAAAATTTGTTGAGCCAAGTGGGATTTGTGTACTGATCTTTACGTCCACGTATCATCAAGATTGGGTGAAAAAGTATTTGCTGGTATTTCGGAAACTCATTTTTTCTTAGAAGCTAGGCAACCCGTCTCAATGAAAATGCTTTTGCACAGACTTTGCCTCGTGCTACTTGAAGAGGAAACAAACCATAGAGACAAAACTGAGAACTACTTTATTTTGTCAAGTATCGAAGAGCTACTACAAACCATGTTGGATTTAGAGTTCCAAAGTCATCTATCTATATAGGAGAGAACAGAGGGAAATCTAAATGTATACTGCTACTGTAAACGAACGCTTCAAATTGAAGAACAAAATTTGGTGATTCAAGTGGAATTTGTGTACCGATCATTACCACCAAGTATCATCAAGATTGGGTGAAAAAATATTTGCTGGTATTTCGGAAACTCGTAATTTCTTGGAAGCTTGGCAAACCCTTTCAATGCAAGGGCTTTTCCACAGTCTCTGCTTATTGTTACTTGAAGAGGAAACAAATCATAGAGACAAAACTGAGAAATGCTTTTTTTTTGTCAAGTGTAAAAGAGCTACTACAAACCACGTTGGATTTAGAGTTCCAAATTCATCTATCTATATAGGAGAGAACAGAGGGAACCCTAAATATAAAAACTGCTACTATAGACGAACGCTTTAACCTAGAAGAACAAAATTTGGTGAGCCAAGTGGGATTTGTGTACTTGTCATTACCAAAATGTATCATCAAGATTGGGTGAAAAAATATGTTCTAGTATTTTGGAAACTCGCAATTTCTTGGAAGCTTGGCAACCCCTTTCAATGAAAGTGATTTTCCACAGTCTCTGCCTAGGGCTACATGAAGAGGAAACAAACCATAGAGACAAAATTGAGAACTACTTTTTTTTGTCAAGTTTCAAAAAGGTACTACAAACCATGTTGGATTTAGAGTTCCAAATTCATCTATCTATATAGGAGAGAACAGAGGGAAACCTAAATATGAAAACTGCTACTGTAAACGAACGCTTCAACCTAGAAGAACAAAATTTGGTGAGCCAACTGGGATTTGTGTCCTGATCATTACCACTAAGTATCATCAAGATTGGGTGAAAAAATATTTGCTGGTATTTCTGAAACTCGATATTTCTTAGAAGCTTTGCAACCCCTCTCAATGAAAGTGCATTTCCACATTCTGTGCTTAGGGCTACTTGAAGAGGAAAAAAACCATAGAGACAAAACAGGGAACTCCTTTATTTTGTCAGGTTTCAAAGAGATAATACAAATCCTGTTGGAATTAGAGTTCCAAATTCATCTATCTATATAGGAGAGAACAGAGGGAAACCTAAATATAAAAACTGCTACTATAGACGAACGCTTCAACCTAGAAGAACAAAATTTGGTGAGCCATGTGGGATTTGTGTACTTATCATTACCACCGAGTATCATCAAGATTGGGTGAAAATATATTTGCTGCTATTTCGGAAAATCGTTATTTCTTAGAAGCTTGGCAACCCCTGTCAATGAAAGTGCTTTTCCACAGCCTGTGCTTAGGTCTACTTGAAGAGGAAACAAACCATAGAGACAAAATTGAGAACTACTTTTTTTGTCAAGTTTCAAAAAGCTACTACACACCATGTTTGATTTAGAGTTCCAAATTCATCTACCTATATAGGAGAGAACAGAGGGAAACCTCAATATAAAAATTGCTACTGTAGACGAACGCTTCAACCTAGAAGAACAGAATTTGGGGACCCAAGTGGGATTTGTGTCCTGATCATTACCACCAAGTATCATCAAGATTGCGTGAAAAAATACTTGCTGGTATTTCGGAAACTCGTAATTTCTTGGAAGCTTGGCAACCCATTTCCATGAAAGTGCTTTTCCACAGTCTCTGCTTATTGTTACTTGAAGAGGAAACAAATCATAGAGACAAAACTTAGAAATGCTTTTTTTTGGTCAAGTTTAAAAGAGCTACTACCACCCATATTGGATTTAGAGTTCCAAATTCATCTATCTATATAGGAGAGAACAGAGGGAAACCTAAATATAAAAACTGCTACTATAGACGAACGCTTCAACCTAGAAGAACAAAATTTGGTGAGCCAAGTGGGATTTGTGTACTTGTCATTACCACCACGTATCATCAAGATTGGGTGAAAAAATATGTGCTGGTATTTTGGAAACTCGTAATTTCTTGGAAGCTTTGCAACCCCTTTCAATGAAAGTGCTTTTCCACAGTCTCTGCCTAGGGCTACTTGAAGAGGAAACAAACCATAGAGACAAAACTGAGAACTCCTTTATTTTGTCAAGTTTCAAAGAGCTAATACAAACTATGTTGGATTTAGAGTTCCAAATTCATCTATCTATATAAGAAAGAAGAGAGTGAAACCTACATATAAAAATTGCTACTGTAGACGACCGCTTCAACCTAGAAGAAAACAATTTGTTGAGCCAAGTGGAATTTGTGTACTGATCATTACCACCACGTATCATCAAGATTGGGTGAAAAAACATTTGCTGGTATTTCGGAGACTCGTTATTTCTTAGAAGCTTGGCAACCCCTGTCAATGAAAGTGCTTTTCCACATTCTGTACTTAGGGCTACTTGAAGAGGAAACAAACCATAGAGACAAAACTGAGAACTCCTTTATTTGTCAAGTTTCAAAGAGCTACTAAAAAACATGTTGCATTTAGAGTTCCAATTTCATCTATCTATATAGGAGAGCACAGAATGAAACCTAAATATAAAAACTGCTACTGTAGACGAACGCTTCAACCTAGAAGAACAGAATTTGGTGTGCCAAGTGGGATTTGTGTACTGATCATTACCACCAAGTATCATCAAGATTGGGTGAAAAAATATTTGCTGGTATTTCGGAAACTCTTTATTTCTTAGAAGCTTGGAAACCCCTCTGAATGAAAATGCTTTTCCACAGTCTGTGCCTATGGCTACTTGAAGGGGAAACAGACCATAGAGACAAAACTGAGAACTCCTTTATTTTGTCACGTTTCAAAGAGCTACTACAAACCATGTTGGATTTAGAATTCCAAATTCATCTATCTATATAGGAGACAACAAAATGAAACCTAAAAATAAAAACTGCTACTATAGACGAACACTTAAACCTAGTAGAACAAAATTTGGTGAGCCAAGTGGGATTTGTGTACTTGTCATTACCAGCAAGTATCATCAGGATTGGGTGAGAAAATATATGCTGGTATTTCAGAAACTCGTAATTTCTTGAAAGCTTGGCAACAACTTTCAATGAAAGTGCTTTTCCACAGTCTCTGCTTAGGGCTCCTTGAAGAGGAAACAAATGATAGAGACAAAACTGAGAACTACTTTATTTTGTCAAGTATCGAAGAGCTACTACAAACCATGTTGGATTTAGAGTTCCAAATTCATCTATCTATATAGAAGACAACAGAGGGAAAACTAAATATAAAAACTGCTACTGTAGCCAAACGCTTCAACCTAGAAGAAGAAATTTGGTGAGCCAAGTGGGATTTGTGTTCTGATCATTACCACCAATTATCATCAAGATTGGGTGGAAATATATTTGCTGGTATTTCGGAAACTCGTTATTTCTTAGAAGCTTGGCGATCCCTCTCAATGAAAGTAATTTTCCACATTCTGTGCCTAGGGCTAATTGAAGAGGAAACAAACCTTAGAGACAAAACTGAGAACTCCTTTATTTTGTCATGTTTCAAAGAGCTACTACAAACCATGTTGGATTTAGAGTTCCAAATACATCTATCTATATAGGAGAGCACAGAGGGAAATCTAAAAATAAAAACTGCTACTGTAGACGAATGCTTCAAACTAGAAGAACAAAATATGGTGAGCCAAGTGGGATTTGTGTATTGATCATTACCACCAAGTATCATCAAGATTGGGTGAAAAAATATGTGCTGGTATTTCGGAAACTCGTCAATTCTTGGAAGCTTGGCAACCCCTTTCAATGAAAGTGCTTTTTTAAGTCTCTGCTTAGGGCTACTTGAAGAGAAAACAAACCATAGAGAAAAAACTGAGAACTACTTTATTTTGTCAAGTTTCAAAGAGCTACTACAAACTATGTTAAATTTAGAGTTAAAATTCATCTAACTATATAGGATAGAACAGATTGACACCTAGAAATAAAAACTGCTACTGTAAACGAACGCTTCAACCTAGAAGAGCAAAATTTTGTGAGCCAAGTGGGATTTGTGTACTTGTCATCACCACCACGTATCATCAAGATTGGGTGAAAAAATATTTGCTTGTATTTCGAAAAATCGTAACTTCTTGGAAGCTTGGCAACCCCTTTCAATGAAAGTGCTTTTCCACAGTCTCTGCCTAGGGCTACTTGAAGAGGAAATAAACCATAGAGACAAAACTGAGAACTCCTTTATTTTGTCAAGTTTCAAAGAGCTACTACAAACCATGTTGGATTTAGAGTTCCAAATTCATCTATCTAAATATATGAGAACAGAGTGAAACCTAAAAATAAAAACTGCTACTGTAGACGAACGCTTAAACCTAGAAGAACAAAATTTGGTGAACCAAGTGTTATTTGTGTACTGATCATTACCACCAAGTATCATGAAGATGGGTGAAAAAATATTTGCTGGTATTTCGGAAACTCGTAATTTCTTGGAAGCTTGGCAACCCTTTCAATGAAAGTGCTTTTCCACAGTCTTTGCTTAGGGCTACTTAAAGAGGAAACAAATCATAGAGAAAAAACTGAGAACTACTTTTTTTGTCAATTTTCAAAGAGCTACTACAAAAAATGTTGGATTTAGAGATCCAAATTCATCTTTCTATATAGGAGAGAACAGAGGGAAACCTAAATGTATACTGCTACTGTAAACGAACGCTTCAAATTGAAGAACAAAATTTGGTGATTCAAGTGGAATTTGTGTACCGATCATTACCACCAAGTATCATCAAGATTGGGTGAAAAAATATTTGCTGGTATTTCGGAAACTCGTAATTTCTTGGAAGCTTGGAAAACCCTTTCAATGCAAGGGCTTTTCCACAGTCTCTGCTTACTGCTACTTGAAGAGGAAACAAATCATAGAGACAAAACTGAGAAATGCTTTTTTTTTGTCAAGTGTAAAAGAGCTACTACAAACCACGTTGGATTTAGAGTTCCAAATTCATCTATCTATATAGGAGAGAACAGAGGGAACCCTAAATATAAAAACTGCTACTATAGACGAACGCTTTAACCTAGAACAAAATTTGGTGAGCCAAGTGGGATTGGTGTACTTGTCATTACCACCATGTATCATCAAGATTGGGTGAAAAAATATGTTCTAGTATTTTGGAAACTCGCAATTTCTTGGAAGCTTGGCAACCCCTTTCAATGAAAGTGATTTTCCACAGTCTCTTCTTAGGGCTACTTGAAGAGGAAACAAACCATAGAGACAAAACTGAGAACTACTTTTTTTGTCAATTTTCAAAGAGCTACTACAAACCATGTTGGATTTAGAGTTCCAAATTCAACTATCTATATAGTAGAGAACAGAGTGAAACCTAAAAATAAAAACTGCTACTGTAAACGAACGCTTCAACCTAGAAGAAAAAAAATTGGTGAGCCAAGTGGGATTTGTGTACTTGTCATTACCTACACGTATCATCAAGATTGGGTGAAAAAATATGTGCTTGTATTTTGGAAACTCGTAATTTCTCAAAAACTTGGGAACCCCTTTCAATGAAAGTGATTTTCCACAGTCTCTGCCTAGGGCTACTTGAAGAAGAAACAAACCATAGAGACAAAATTGAGAACTACTTTTTTTGTCAAGTTACAAAAAGCTAGTACAAACCATGTTGGATTTAGAGTTCAAAATTCATCTATCTTCATAGGAGAGAACAGAGGGAAACCTAAATATAAAAACTGCTACTGTAGAAGAACGCTTCAACCTAGAAGAACAGAATTTGGTGAGCCAAGTGGGATTTGTGACCTGATCATTACGACCAAGTATCATCAAGATTGGGTGAAAAAATGTTTGCTGGTATTTCGGAAACTCGTAATTTCTTGGAAGCTTGCAACCCCTTTCAATGAAAGTGCTTTTCCACAGTCTCTGCTTAGGGCTACTTAAAGAGGAAACAAACCTTACAGAAAAAAATGAGAACTCCTTTATTTTGTCAATTTTCAAAGAGCTACTACAAACTATGTTGGATTTAGAGTTCCAAATTCATCTATCTATATAGGATAGAACAGAGAGACACCTAAAAATAAAAACTGCTACTGCAGACGAACGCTTAAAACTAGAAGAACAAAATTTGTTGAGCCAAGTGGGATTTGTGTACTGATCTTTACGTCCACGTATCATCAAGATTGGGTGAAAAAGTATTTGCTGGTATTTCGGAAACTCATTTTTTCTTAGAAGCTAGGCAACCCCTCTCAATGAAAATGCTTTTGCACAGACTTTGCCTCGGGCTACTTGAAGAGGAAACAAACCATAGAGACAAAACTGAGAACTCCTTTATTTTGTCAGGTTTCAAACAGCTAATACAAACCATGTTGTATTTAGAGTTCCAAATTCATCTATCTATATCGGAGTCAACAAAATGAAACCTAAAAATAAAAACTGCTACTGTAAACGAACGCTTCATCGTAGAACAACAAAATATGGTGAGCCAATTGGGATTTGGGTACCGATCATTACCACCAAGTATCATCAAGATTGGGTGAAAAAATATTTGCTGGTGTTTCGGAAACTCGTAATTTCTTGGAAGCTTGGCAAGCCCTTTCAAAGCAAGGGCTTTTCCACAGTCTCTGCTTATTGCTACTTGAAGAGGAAACAAATCATAGAGACAAAACTGAGAAATGCTTTTTTTTTTGTCAAGTGTAAAAGAGCTACTACAAACCACGTTGGATTTAGAGTTCCAAATTCATCTATCTATATAGGAGAGAACAGAGGGAAACCTAAATATAAAAACTGCTACTATAGACGAACGCTTTAACCTAGAAGAACAAAATTTGGTGAGCCAAGTGGGATTTGTGTACTTGTCATTACCACCATGTATCATCAAGATCGGGTGAAAAAATATGTGCTGGTATTTTGGAAACTCGCAATTTCTTGGAAGCTTGGCAACCCCTTTCAATGAAAGTGCTTTTCCACAGTCTCTGCCTACGGCTAATTGAAGAGGAAACAAACCATAGAGACAAAATTGAGAACTACTTTTTTTGTCAAGTTTCAAAAGCTACTACAAACCATGTTGGAATTTAGAGTTCCAAATTCATCTATCTATATAGGAGAGAACAGAGGGAAACCTAAATATGAAAACTGCTACTGTAAACGAACGCTTCAACCTAGAAGAACAAAATTTGGTGAGCCAAGTGGGATTTGTGTCCTGATCATTACCACCAAGTATCATCAAGATTGGGTGAAAAAATATTTGCTGGTATTTCTGAAACTCGATATTTCTTAGAAGCTTGGCAACCCCTCTCAATGAAAGTGCTTTTCCACATTCTGTGCTTAGGGCTACTTGAAGAGGAAAAAAACCATAGAGACAAAACTGAGAACTCCTTTATTTTGTCAGGTTTCAAAGAGATAATACAAACCATGTTGGATTTAGAGTTCCAAATTCATCTATCTATATATGAGAGAAGAGAGGGAAACTTAAATATAAAAACTGCTACTATAGACGAACGCTTCTACCTAGAAGAACAAACTTTGTTGAGCCAAGTGGGATTTGTGTACTTATCATTACCACCGAGTATCATCAAGATTCGGTGAAAAAATATTTGCTGCTATTTCGGAAAATCGTTATTTCTTAGAAGCTTGGCAACCCCTCTCAATGAAAGTGCTTTTCCACAGCCTGTGCCTAGGGCTACTTGAAGAGGAAACAAACCATAGAGCCAAAACTAGAACTCCTTTATTTTGTCAAGTTTCAAAGAGCTACTACAAACCATGTTGGATTTAGAGTTCCAAATTCATCTATCTATATAAGAGAGAACAGAGTGAAACCTACATATAAATACTCCTACTGTAGATGAACGTTTTAACCTGGAAGAACACAACTTGGTGAGCCCAGTGAGATTTGTGTACTGATCATTACCACCACGTATCATCAAATTTGGGTGAAAAAATATTTGCTGGCTTTTCGGAAACTCATTATTTCTTAGAAGCATGGCAAACCCTCTCAATGAAAGTGCTTTTCCACAGTCTGTGCCTAGGGCTACTTGAAGAGGTAACAAACCATTGAGACAAAACTGAGAACTCCTTTATTTTGTCAAGTTTCAAAGAGCTACTACAAACAATGTTGGAATTAGAATTCCAAATTCATCTATCTATATAGGAGAGAACAGAGTGAAACCTAAAAATAAAAACATCCACTGTAAACGAACGCTTCAACTTAGAAGAACAAAATTTGGTGAGCCAAGTAGGTTTCGTGTACTTGTCATTACCACCACGTATCATCAAGAATGTGTGAAAAAATATTTGCTGGTATTTTGGAATCTCGTAATTTCTTGGAAGCTTGGCAACCCCTTTCGATGAAAGTGCTTTTCCACAGTCTCTGCTTAGGGCTACTTGAAGAGAAAACAAGCCATAGAGAAAAAACTGAGAACTACTTTTTTTGTCAATTTTCAAAGAGCTACTAAAAACCATGTTGGATTTAGTGTTCCAAATTTATCTATCTTTATAGGATAGAACAGAGTGACACCTAAAAATAAAAACTGCTATTGTAAACGAACATTTCAACCTAGAAGAACAAAATTTGGTGAGCCCAGTGGGATTTGTGTACTTGTCATTACCACGACGTATCATCAAGATTGGGTGAAAAAATATTTGCTGGCATTTCGGAAACTCATTATTTCTTAGAAGCTTGGCAACCCCTCTCAATGAAAGTGCTTTTCCACAGTCTGTGCCTATGGCTACTTGAAGAGGAAACAAACCATAGAGACAAAACTGAGAACTCCTTTATTTTGTCAAGTTTCAAAGAGCTACTACAAACCATGTTGGATTTAGAGTTCCAAATTCAACTATCTATATAGTAGAGAACAGAGTGAAACCTAAAAATAAAAACTGCTACTGTAAAGGAACGCTTCAACCTAGAAGAGCAAAATTTGGTGAGCCAAGTGGGACTTGTGTACTTGTCATACCACCACGTATCATCAAGATTGGGTGAAAAAATATGTGCTGGTATTTTGGAAACTCGTAATTTCTTAAAAGCTTGGCAACCCCTTTCAATGAAAGTGCTTTTCCACAGTCTCTGCCTAGGGCTACTTGAAGAGGAAACAAACCATAGAGACAAAATTGAGAACTACTTTTTTTGTCAAGTTTCAAAAATCTACTACAAACCATGTTGGATTTAGAGTTCCAAATTCATCTATCTATATAGGAGAGAACAGAGGGAAACCTCAATATAAAAATTGCTACTGTAGACGAACGCTTCAACCTAGTAGAACAGAATTTGGTGAGCCAAGTGGGATTTGTGTCCTGATCATTACCACCAAGTATCATCAAGATTGGGTGAAAAAATATTTCCTGGTATTTCGGAAACTCGTAATTTCTGGGAAGCTTGGCAACCCATTTCAATGAAAGTGCTTTTCCACAGACTCTGCTTATTGTTACTTGAAGAGGAAACAAATCATAGAGACAAAACTGAGAAATGCTTTTTTTTTTGGTCAATGTTAAAAGAGCTACTACCACCCATATTGGATTTAGAGTTCCAAATTCATCTATCTATATAGGAGAGAACAGAGGGAAACCTAAATATAAAAACTGGTACTATGGACGAACGCTTCAACCTAGAAGAACAAAATTTGGTGAGCCAAGTGGGATTTGTGTACTTGTCATTACCACCACGTATCATCAAGATTGGGTGAAAAAACATTTGCTGGTATTTCAGAGACTCGTTATTTCTTAGAAGCTTGGCAACCCCTTTCAATGAAAGTGCTTTTCCACATTCTGTACTTAGGGCTACTTGAAGAGGAAACAAACCATAGAGACAAAACTGACAACTCCTTTATTTGTCAAGATTCAAAGAGCTACTAAAAACCATGTTGGATTAAGAGTTCCAATTTCATCTATCTATATAGGAGAGCACAGAGTGAAACCTAAATATAAAAACTGCTACTGTAGAAGAACGCTTCAACCTAGAAGAACAAAATTTGGTGTGCCAAGTGGGATTTGTGTCCTGATCATTACCACCAAGTATCATCAAGATTGGGTGAAAAAATCTTTGCTGGTATTTCGGAAACTCTTTATTTCTTAGAAGCTTGGAAACCCCTCTGAATGAAAATGCTTTTCCACAATCTGTGCCTATGGCTACTTGAAGGGGAAACAGATCATAGAGACATAACTGAGAACTCCTTTATTTTGTCACATTTCAAAGAGCTACTACAAACCATGTTGGATTTAGAATTCCAAATTCATCTATCTATATAGGAGACAACAAAATGAAACCTAAAAATAAAAACTGCTACTGTAGACGAACACTTAAAACTAGAAGAACAAAATTTGGTGAGCCAAGTGGGATTTGTGTACTTGTCATTGCCAGCAAGTATCATCAAGATTGGGTGAGAAAATATATGCTGGTATTTCGGAAACTCGTAATTTCTTGAAAGCTTGGCAACACCTTTCAATGAAAGTGCTTTTCCACAGTCTCTGCTTAGGGCTACTTGAAGAGGAAACAAATCATAGAGACAAAACTGAGAACTACTTTATCTTGTCAAGTATTGAAGAGCTACTACAAACCATGTTGGATTAAGAGTTCCAAATTCATCTATCTATATAGGAGACAACAGAGGGAAAACTAAATATAAAAACTGCTACTGTAGCCAAACGCTTCAACCTAGAAGAAGAAAATTTGGTGAGCCAAGTGGGATTTGTGTTCTGATCATTACCACCAAGTATCATCAAGATTGGGTGGAAATATATTTGCTGGTATTTCGGAAACTCGTTATTTCTTAGAAGCTTGGCAATCCCTCTCAATGAAAGTATTTTCCACATTCTGTGCCTAGGGCTAATTGAAGAGGAAACAAACCATAGAGACAAAACTGAGAACTCCTTTATTTTGTCATGTTTCAAAGAGCTACTACAAACCATGTTGGATTTAGAGTTCCAAATACATCTACCTATATAGGAGAGCACAGAGGGAAACCTAAAAATAAAAACTGCTACTGTAGACGAACGCTTCAACTTAGAAGAACAAAATTTGGTGAGCCAAGTAGGATTTGTGTACTTGTCAATGCCACCACGTATCATCAAGATTGGGTGAAAAAAATATTTGCTGGTATTTTGGAATCTCGTAATTTCTTGGAAGCTTGGCAACCCCTTTCTATGAAAGTACTTTTCCACAGTCTCTGCTTAGGGCTACTTGAAGAGAAAACAAGCCATAGAGAAAAAACTGAGAACTACTTTTTTTGTCAATTTTCAAAGAGCTACTACAAACCATGTTGGATTTAGTGTTCCAAATTCATCTAACTATATAGGATAGAACAGAGTGACACCTAAAAATAAAAACTGCTATTGTAAACGAAAGCTTCAACCTAGAAGAACAAAATTTGGTGAGCCAAGTGGGACTTGTGTACTTGTCATTAACACCACGTATCATCAAGATTGGGTGAAAAAATATTTGCTGACATATCGGAAACTCATTATTTCTTAGAAGCTTGGCAACCCCTCTCAATGAAAGTGCTTTTCCACAGTCTGTGCCTACGGCTACTTGAAGAGGACACAAAGCATAGAAACAAAACTGAGTACACCTTTATTTTGTCAAGTTTCAAAGAGCTACTACAAACCATGTTGGATTTAGAGTTCCAAATTATACTATCTATATAGTAGAGAACAGAGTGAAACCTAAAAATAAAAACTGCTACTGTAAACGAAAGCTTCAACCTAGAAGAACAAAATTTGGTGAGCCATGTGGGACTTGTGTACTTGTCATTACCACCACGTATCATCAAGATTGGGTGAAAAAATATGTGCTGGTATTTTGGAAACTCGTAATTTCTTAAAAGCTTGGCAACCCCTTTCAATGAAAGTGCTTTTCTACAGTCTCTGCCTAGGGCTACTTGAAGAGGAAACAAACCATAGAGACAAAATTGAGAACTACTTTTTTTGTCAGGTTTTAAAAAGGTACTACAAACCATGTTGGATTTAGAGTTCCAAATTCATCTATCTATATAGGAGAGAGCAGAGGGAAAACTCAATATAAAAATTGCTACTGTAGACGAACGCTTCAACAGAATTTGGTGAGCCAAGTTGGATTTGTGTCCTGATCATTACCACCAAGTAACATCAAGATTGAGTGAAAAAATATTTGCTGGTATTTCGGAAACTCGTAATTTCTTGGAAGCTTGGCAACCCCTTTCAATGAAAGTGCTTTTCCACAGTCTCTGCTTATTGTTACTTGAAGAGGAAACAAATCATAGAGACAAAACTGGGAAATGCTTTTTTTTGTTCAAGTTTAAAAGAGGTACTACCACCCATGTTGGATTTAGAGCTCCAAATTCATCTATCTATATAGGAGAGAACAGAGGGAAACCTAAATATAAAAACTGCTACTATGGACGAACGCTTCAACCTAGAAGAACAAAATTTGGTGAGCCAAGTGGGATTTGTGTACTTGTCATTACCACCACGTATCATCAAGATTGGGTGAAAAAATATGTGCTGGGATTTTGGAAACTCGTAATTTCTTGGAAGCTTGGCAACCCCTTTCAATGAAAGTGCTTTTCCACAGTCTCTGCCTAGGGCTACTTGAAGAGGAAACAAACCATAGAGACAAAACAGAGAACTACTTTATTTTGTCAAGTTTCAAAGAGCTACTACAAACCATGTTGGATTTAGAGTTCCAAATTCATCTATCTATATATTTGAGAACAGAGTGAAATTTAAAAATAAAAACTGCTACTGTTATCGAACGCTTCAACCTAGAAGAACAAAATTTGTTGAGCCAAGTGGGATTGTGTACTTGTCATTACCACTACGTATCATCAAGTTTGGTTAAAAAATATTTACTGGTATTTTGGAAACTCGTTATTTCTTAGAAGCTTGGCAACCCCTCTCAATTAATGTGCTTTTCCACAGTATGTGCCTAGGGCTACTTGAAGAGGAAACAAACCATAGAGGCAAAACAGAGAACTTCTTTATTTTGTAAAGTTTCAAAGAGCTACTACAAACCATGTTGGATTTAGAGTTCGAAATTCATCTATCTATACAGTAGAGAACAGAGTGAAACCTAAAAATAAAAACTGCTGCTGTAAACGAACCCTTCCACCTAGAAGAACAAAATTTGTGAGCCAAGTAGGATTTGTGTACTTGTCATTTCCACCACGTATAATCAAGATTGGTGAAAAAATATTTGCTGGTATTTTGGAAACTCGTAATTTTTTGGAAGCTTGGCACCCCCTTTCGATGAAAGTGCTTTTCCACAGTCTCTTCTTAGGGCTACTTGAAGAGGAAAGAAACCGTAGAGAAAAAACTGAGAACTACTGTTTTTGTCAATTTTCAAAGAGCTACTAGAAACCATGTTGGATTTAGAGTTCCAAATTCATCTATCTATATAGGATAGAACAGAGCGACACCTAAAAACAAAAACT
The DNA here is from genome assembly GCF_048772815.1 of Callospermophilus lateralis. Taxonomy (NCBI): domain Eukaryota; kingdom Metazoa; phylum Chordata; class Mammalia; order Rodentia; family Sciuridae; genus Callospermophilus; species Callospermophilus lateralis. The sequence goes on from NW_027515554.1 coordinate 53,359, forward strand.
GCTACTGTAAACGAACGCTTCAACCTAGAAGAACAAAATTTGGTGAGCCAAGTGGGATTTTTGTACTTGTCATTTCCACCACGTATCTTCAAGATTGGGTGAAAAAATATGTGCTGGTATTATGAAAACTCGTAATTTCTTGGAAGCTTGGCAACCCCTTTCAATGAAAGTGCTTTCCCACAGTCTCTGCCTAGGGCTACTTGAAGAGGAAACAAACCATAGAGACAAAATTGAGAACTACTTTTTTTTGTCAAGTTTCCAAAAGCTACTACAAACCATGTTGGATTTAGAGTTCCAAATTCATCTATCTATATAGGAGAGAACAGAGGGAAACCTAAATATGAAAACTACTACTGTAAACGAACGCTTCAACGTAGAAGAACAAAATTTGGTGAGCCAAGTGGGATTTGTGTCCTGATCATTACCACCAAGTATCATCAAGATTGGGTGAAAAAATATTTGCTAGTATTTCGGAAACTCGTTATTTCTTAGAAGCTTGGCAACCCCTCTCAATGAAATTGCTTTTCGACATTCTGTGCTTAGGGCTACTTGAAGAGGAAACAAACCATAGAGACAAAACTGAGAACTCCTTTATTTGTCAAGTTTCAAAGAGCTACAAAAAACCATGTTGGATTTAGAGTTCCAATTTTATCTATCTATATAGGAGAGCACAGAGTGAAACCTAAATAAAAAATCTGCTACTGTAGAAGAACGCTTCAACCTAGAAGAACAAAATTTGGTGTGCCAAGTGGGATTTGTGTACTGATCATTACCACCAAGTATCATCAAGATTGGGTGAAAAAATATTTGCTGGTATTTCGGAAACTCTTTATTCCATAGAAGCTTGGCAAACCCTCTGAATGAAAATGCTTTTCCACAGTCTGTGCCTATGGCAACTTGAAGAGGAAACAAACCATAGAGACAAAACTGAGAACTCCTTTATTTTTTCACGTTTCAAAGAGCTACTACAAACCATGTTGGATTTAGAGTTCCAAATTCATCTATCTATATAGGAGACAACAAAATGAAACCTAAAAATAAAAACTGCTACTGTAAACGAAGGCTTCAACCTACAAGAACAAAATTTGGTGAGCCAAGTGGGACTTGTCTACTTGTCATTACCACCACGTATCATCAAGATTGGGTGAAAAAATATGTGCTGGTATTTTGGAAACTCGTAATTTCTTAAAAGCTTGGCAACCCCGTTCAATGCAAGTGCTTTTCCACAGTCTCTGCCTAGGGCTACTTGAAGAGGAAACAAACCATAGAGACAAAATTGAGAACTACTTTTTTTGTCAAGTTTCAAAAATCTACTACAAACCATGTTGGATTTAGAGTTCCAAATTCATCTATCTATATAGGAGAGAACAGAGGGAAACCTCAATATAAAAATTGCTACTGTAGACGAACGCTTCAACCTAGTAGAACAGAATTTGGTGAGCCAAGTGGGATTTGTGTACTGATCATTACCACCAAGTATCATCAAGATTGGGTGAAAAAATATTTCCTGGTATTTCGGAAACTCGTAATTTCTTGGAAGCTTGGCAACCCATTTCAATGAAAGTGCTTTTCCACAGACTCTGCTTATTGTTACTTGAAGAGGAAACAAATCATAGAGACAAAACTGAGAAATGCTTTTTTTTTGGTCGATGTTAAAAGAGCTACTACCACCCATATTGGATTTAGAGTTCCAAATTCATCTATCTATATAGGAGAGAACAGAGGGAAACCTAAATATAAAAACTGCTACTATGGACGAACGCTTCAACCTAGAAGAACAAAATTTGGTGAGCCAAGTGGGATTTGTGTACTTGTCATTACCACCACGTATCATCAAGATTGGGTGAAAAAACATTTGCTGGTATTTCAGAGACTCTTTATTTCTTAGAAGCTTGGCAACCCCTTTCAATGAAAGTGCTTTTCCACATTCTGTACTTAGGGCTACTTGAAGAGGAAACAAACCATAGAGACAAAACTGACAACTCTTTTATTTGTCAAGTTTCAAAGAGCTACTAAAAACCATGTTGGATTAAGTGTTCCAATTTCATCTGTCTATATAGGAGAGCACAGAGTGAAACCTCAATATAAAAACTGCTACTGTAGAAGAACGCTTCAACCTAGAAGAAAAAAATTTGGTGTGCCAAGTGGGATTTGTGTCCTGATCATTACCACCAAGTATCATCAAGATTGGGTGAAAAAATCTTTGCTGGTATTTCGGAAACTCTTTATTTCTTAGAAGCTTGGAAACCCCTCTGAATGAAAATGCTTTTCCACAATCTGTGCCTATGGCTACTTGAAGGGGAAACAGATCATAGAGACATAACTGAGAACTCCATTATTTTGTCACATTTCACAGAGCTACTACAAACCATGTTGGATTTAGAATTCCAAATTCATCTATCTATATAGGAGACAACAAAATGAAACCTAAAAATAAAAACTGCTACTGTAGACGAACACTTAAACCTAGAAGAACAAAATTTGGTGAGCCAAGTGGGATTTGTGTACTTGTCATTGCCAGCAAGTATCATCAAGATTGGGTGAGAAAATATATGCTGGTATTTCGAAAATCGTAATTTCTTGAAAGCTTGGCAACACCTTTCAATGAAAGTGCTTTTCCACAGTCTCTGCTTAGGGCTACTTGAAGAGGAAACAAATCATAGAGACAAAACTGAGAACTACTTTATTTTGTCAAGTATTGAAGAGCTACTACAAACCATGTTGGATTAAGAGTTCCAAATTCATCTATCTATATAGGAGACAACAGAGGGAAAACTAAATATAAAAACTGCTACTGTAGCCAAACGCTTCAACCTAGAAGAAGAAAATTTGGTGAGCCAAGTGGGATTTGTGTTCTGATCATTACCACCAAGTATCATCAAGATTGGGTGGAAATATATTTGCTGGTATTTCGGAAACTCGTTATTTCTTAGAAGCTTGGCAATCCCTCTCAATGAAAGTGCTTTTCCACAGTCTGTGCCTACGGCTACTTGAAGAGGAAACAAAGCATAGAAACAAAACTGAGTACACCTTTATTTTGTCAAGTTTCAAAGAGCTACTACAAACCATGTTGGATTTAGAGTTCCAAATACATCTACCTATATAGGAGAGCACAGAGGGAAACCTAAAAATAAAAACTGCTACTGTAGACGAACGCTTCAACTTAGAAGAACAAAATTTGGTGAGCCAAGTAGGATTTGTGTACTTGTCAATGCCACCACGTATCATCAAGATTGGTTAAAAAAAAATATTTGCTGGTATTTTGGAATCTCGTAATTTCTTGGAAGCTTGGCAACCCCTTTCGATGAAAGTACTTTTCCACAGTCTCTGCTTAGGGCTAGTTGAAGAGAAAACAAGCCAATGAGAAAAAACTGAGAACTACTTTTTTTGTCAATTTTCAAAGAGCTACTACAAACCATGTTGGATTTAGTGTTCCAAATTCATCTAACTATATAGGATAGAACAGAGTGACACCTAAAAATAAAAACTGCTATTGTAAACGAACGCTTCAACCTAGAAGAACAAAATTTGGTGAGCCAAGTGGGATTTGTGTACTTGTCATTAACACCACGTATCATCAAGATTGGGTGAAAAAATATTTGCTGGCATATCGGAAACTCATTATTTCTTAGAAGCTTGGCAACCCCTCTCAATGAAAGTGCTTTTCCACAGTCTGTGCCTACGGCTACTTGAAGAGGAAACAAAGCATAGAAACAAAACTGAGTACACCTTTATTTTGTCAAGTTTCAAAGAGCTACTACAAACCATGTTGGATTTAGAGTTCCAAATTCTACTATCTATATAGTAGAGAACAGAGTGAAACCTAAAAATAAAAACTGCTACTGTAAACGAACGCTTCAACCTAGAAGAACAAACTTTGGTGAGCCATGTGGGACTTGTGTACTTGTCATTACCACCACGTATCATCAAGATTGGGTGAAAAAATATGTGCTGGTATTTTGGAAACTCGTAATTTCTTAAAAGCTTGGCAAACCCTTTCAATGAAACTGCTTTTCTACAGTCTCTGCCTAGGGCTACTTGAAGAGGAAACAAACCATAGAGACAAAATTGAGAACTACTTTTTTTGTCAAGTTTTAAAAAGGTACTACAAACCATGTTGGATTTAGAGTTCCAAATTCATCTATCTATATAGGAGAGAGCAGAGGGAAACCTCAATATAAAAATTGCTACTGTAGACGAACGCTTCAACAGAATTTGGTGAGCCAAGTGGGATTTGTGTCCTGATCATTACCACCAAGTATCATCAAGATTGAGTGAAAAAATATTTGCTGGTATTTCGGAAACTCGTAATTTCTTGGAAGCTTGGCAACCCCTTTCAATGAAAGTGCTTTTCCACAGTCTCTGCTTATTGTTACTTGAAGAGGAAACAAATCATAGAGACAAAACTGAGAAATGCTTTTTTTTGTTCAAGTTTAAATGAGCTACTACCACCCATGTTGGATTTAGAGTTCCAAATTCATCTATCTATATAGGAGAGAACAGAGGAAAACCTAAATATAAAAACTGCTACTATAGACGAACGCTTCAACCTAGAAGAACAAAATTTGGTGAGCCAAGTGGGATTTGTGTACTTGTCATTACCACCACGTATCATCAAGATTGGGTGTAAATACATGTGCTGGGATTTTGGAAACTCGTAATTTCTTGGAAGCTTGGCAACCCCTTTCAATGAAAGTGCTTTTCCACAGTCTCTGCCTAGGGCTACTTGAAGAGGAAACAAACCATAGAGACAAAACAGAGAACTACTTTATTTTGTCAAGTTTCAAAGAGCTACTACAAACCATGTTGGATTTAGAGTTCCAAATTCATCTATCTATATATTTGAGAACAGAGTGAAATTTAAAAATAAAAACTGCTACTGTAAACGAACGCTTCAACCTAGAAGAACAAAATTTGTTGAGCCAAGTGGGATTGTGTACTTGTCATTACCACTACGTATCATCAAGATTGGTTAAAAAATATTTACTGGTATTTCGGAAACTCGTTATTTCTTAGAAGGTTGGCAACCCCTCTCAATTAAAGTGCTTTTCCACAGTATGTTCCTAGGGCTACATGAAGAGGAAACAAACCATAGAGGCAAAACAGAGAACTACTTTATTTTCTAAAGTTTCAAAGAGCTACTACAAACCATGTTGGATTTAGAGTTCCAAATTTATCTATCTATATAGTAGAGAACAGAGTGAAACCTAAAAATAAAAACTGCTGCTGTAAACGAACCCTTCCACCCAGAAGAACAAAATTTGTGAGCCAAGTAGGATTTGTGTACTTGTCATTTCCACCACGTATAATCAAGATTGGTGAAAAAATATTTGCTGGTATTTTGGAAACTCGTAATTTTTTGGAAGCTTGGCACCCCCTTTCGATGAAAGTGCTTTTCCACAGTCTCTGCTTAGGGCTACTTGAAGAGGAAAGAAACCGTAGAGAAAAACTGAGAACTACTGTTTTTGTCAATTTTCAAAGAGCTTCTAGAAACCATGTTGGATTTAGAGTTCCAAATTCATCTATCTATATAGGATAGAACAGAGCGACACCTAAAACAAAAACTGCTACTGTAAACGAACGCTTCAACCTAGAAGAACAAAATTTGGTGAGCCAAGTGGGACTTTTGTACTTGTCATTTCCACCACGTATCTTCAAGATTGGGTGAAAAAATATGTGCTGGTATTATGAAAACTCGTAATTTCTTGGAAGCTTGGCAACCCCTTTCAATGAAAGTGCTTTTCCACAGTCTCTGCCTAGGGCTACTTGAAGAGGAAACAAACCATAGAGACAAAATTGAGAACTACTTTTTTTTTGTCAAGTTTCCAAAAGCTACTACAAACCATGTTGGATTTAGAGTTCCAAATTCATCTATCTATATAGGAGAGAACAGAGGGAAACCTAAATATGAAAACTACTACTGTAAACGAACGCTTCAACGTAGAAGAACAAAATTTGGTGAGCCAAGTGGGATTTGTGTCCTGATCTTTACCACCAAGTATCATCAAGATTGGGTGAAAAAATATTTGCTAGTATTTCGGAAACTCGTTATTTCTTAGAAGCTTGGGAACCCCTCTCAATGAAATTGCTTTTCGACATTCTGTGCTTAGGGCTACTTGAAGAGGAAACAAACCATAGAGACAAAACTGAGAACTCCTTTATTTGTCAAGTTTCAAAGAGCTACTAAAAACCATGTTGGATTTAGAGTTCCAATTTCATCTATCTATATAGGAGAGCACAGAGTGAAACCTAAATAAAAAATCTGCTACTGTAGAAGAACGCTTCAACCTAGAAGAACAAAATTTGGTGTGCCAAGTGGGATTTGTGTACTGATCATTACCACCAAGTATCATCAAGATTGGGTGAAAAAATATTTGCTGGTATTTCGGAAACTCTTTATTTCATAGAAGCTTGGCCACCCCTCTGAATGAAAATGCTTTTCCACAGTCTGTGCCTATGGCTACTTGAAGAGGAAACAAACCATAGAGACAAAACTGAGAACTCCTTTATTTTTTCACGTTTCAAAGAGCTACTACAAACCATGTTGGATTTAGAGTTCCAAATTCATCTATCTATATAGGAGACAACAAAATGAAACCTAAAAATAAAAACTGCTATTGTAAACGAACGCTTCAAACTACAAGAACAAAATTTGGTGAGCCAAGTGGGATTTGTGTACCGTTCATTACTACCAGGTATCATCAAGATTGGGTGAAGAAATATTTGCTGGTAATTCAGAATCTCGTAATTTCTTGGAAGCTTTGCATCCCCTCTCAATGAAAGTGCTTTTCCACATTCTGTGCTTAAGGCTACTTGAAGAGGAAACAAACCATAGAGACAAAACTGAGAACTCTTTTATTTTGTCAAGTTTCAAAGAGTACTACAAACCATGCTGGATTTATAGTTCCAAATTCATCTATCTATATAAGAGAGAACAGAGTGAAACCTACATTTAAAAACTGCTACTGTAGACGTCACTTCAACCCAGAAGAACAAAATTTGGTGAGCCAAGTGGGATTTGTGTACTGATCATAACCACCAAGTATCATCAAGATTAGGTGAAAAAATATTCGCTGGTATTTCGTAGACTCGTTATTTGTTAGAAGCTTGGCAACCCCTCGCAATGAAAATGCTTTTCCACAGTCTGTGCCTATGGCTACTTGAAGAGGAAAGAATCCATAGAGACAAAACTGAGAACTCCTTTATTTTGTCAAGTTTCACAGAGCTACTACAAACCTTGTTGGATTTAGAGTTCCAAATTCATCTATCTATATAGGAGACAACAAAATGAAACCTAAAAATAAAAACTGCTACTGTAAAGGAATGCTTCAACCTAGAACAACAAAATTTGGTGAGCCAAGTCGGATTTGTGTACCGATCATTACCACCAGGTATCATCAGTAATGGGTGAAAAAATATTTGCTGGTATTTCGGAAACTCGTAATTTCTTGGAAGCTTAGCAAACCCTTCCAATGAACGTGCTTTTCCACAGTCTCTGCTTAGGTCTAATGAAGAGGAAACAAATCATAGAGACAAAACTGAGAACTACTTTATCTTGTCAAGTATCAAGGAGCTACTACAAACCATGTTGGATTTAGAGTTCCAAAGTCATCTATCTCTACAGGAGAGAACAGAGGGAAACCTAAAAATATAAACTACTACTGTAAACGAATGCTTCAACCTAGAAGAACACAATTTGGTAAGCCAAGTGGGATTTGTGTACTGATCATTACCACCAAGTATCATCAAGATTGGGAAAAAAATATTTGCTGGTATTTTGGAAACTCGTTATTTCATAGAAGCTTGATCACCCACTCATTGAAAGTGCTTTTCCACAGTCTGTGTCTAGGGCAACTTGAAGAGGAAACAAACCATTGAGACAATACAGAGAACTACTTTATTTTGTCAAGTTTCAAAGAGCTACTACAAACCTTTTTGGATTTAGAGTTCCAAATTCATCTATCTATATATAAGAGAACACAGTGAAACCTAAATATAAAAACTGCTACTGTAGACGAACGCTTTAACCTAGAAGAACAAAATTTGGTGAGCCAAGTGGGATTTGTGTACTTGTCCTTACCACCAAGTATCATCAAGATTGGGTGAAAAAATATTTGCTGGCATTTTGGAAACTCGTAATTTTTGGAACCTTGGCAACCCCTTTCAATGAAAGTGCTTTTCCACAGTCTCTGCTTATGGCTACTTGAAGAGAAAACAAATCATATAGACACAACTGAAAACTCCTTTATTTTTTCACTTTCAAAGAGCTACTACAAACCATGTTGGATTTAGAGTTCTAAATTCATCTATCTATATAAAAGAGAACAGAGGGACACCTAAAAATAAAAACTGCTAATGTAAACGAACGATTCAACCTAGAAGAACAAAATTTGGTGATCCAAGTGAGATTTGTGTACTGATAATTACCCCCAAGTATCATCAAGATTTGGTAAAAAAATATTTGCTGGTATTTTGGAAACTCTTTATTTCTTAGAAGCTTGACAACCCACTCAATTAAAGTGCTTTTACACAGTCTGTGCCTAGGAGTACTTGAAGAGGAAACAAACCATAGAGACAATACTGAGAACTACTTTATTTTGTCAAGTTTCAAAGAGCTACTACAAACCATGCTGGATTTAGAGTTCCAAATTCAGCTATCTATATAGGAGAGAACAGAGGGAAACCTAAAAATATAAACTGCTACTGTAAAGGAACACTTCAACCTAGAAGAACACAATTTGGTGAGTCAAGTGGGATTTGTGTACTTGTCATTACCACCACGTTTCATCAAGATTGGGTGAAAAAATATTTGCAAGTATTTCGGAAACTCGTTATTTTTGGAAACTTGGCAACCCCTTTCAATGAAAGTGCTTTTCCACAGTCTGTGCCTAGGGGTACTTGAAGAAAAAACAAGGGACTGAGACAAAACTGAGAACTACTTTTTTTGTCAAGTTTCAAAGAGCTACTACAAACCATGTTAGATTTAGAGTTCCAAATTCATCTATCTATATAGGAGAGAACAAGGGAAACCTAAAATATAAACTGCTACTGTAAACGAACGCTTCAAAGTAGAAGAACAAAATTTGGTGAGTCAAGTGGGATTTGTGTTCTCATCATTACCACCAAGTATCATGAAAATAGGGTGAAAAAATATTTGCTGGTAATTCGGGAACTCGTAACTTCTTGGAAGCTTGGTAGACCCTCTCAATGAAAGTGCTTTTCCACATTCTGTGCCTAGGGCTACTTGAAGAGGAAACAAACCGTAGAGACAAAACTGACAATTCCTTTACTTTGTCAAGCTTCAAAGAGCTACTACTAACCATGTTGGATTTAGAGTTCCAAATTCATCTATCTATATAAGAGAGAACAGTGTGAAACCTACATATAAAAACTGCTACTGTAGACGAACCCTTCAACCTAGAAGAACAAAATTTGGTGAGCCAAGTGGGATTTGTGTTCTGATCATTACCACCAAGTATCATGAAGATTGGGTGAAAAAATATTTGCTGGTATTTCAGAAACTCGTTATTTCTTAAAAGCTTAGCAACCCCACTCAATGAAAGTGCTTTTCCACAGTCTGTGCCTAGGGCTACTTGAAGAGGAAACAAACCATAGAGACAAAACTGAGAACTCCTTTATTTTGTCAAGTTTCAAAAAGCTACTAGAAGCCATGTTGGATTTAGGGTTCCTAATTCATCTATCTATATAGGAGAGAACTGAGGGAAACCTAAAAATAACAACTGCTACTGTAAACGAACGCTTCAACCTAGAAGAACAAAATTTGGTGAGCCAAATTGGATTTGTGTATTTGTCATTACCACTACGTATCATCAAGTTTGGTTGAAAAAAATATTTGCTGGTATTTCGGAAATTCATAATTTCTTGGAAGCTTGGCAACCCTTTTCAATGAAAGCGCTTTTCCACAGTCTCTGCGTAGGGCTACTTGAAGAGGACACAAACCATAGAAACAAAACTGAGAACTCCTTTATTTTGTCAAGTTTCAAAGAGCTACTACAAACCATGTTGGATTTAGAGTTCCAAATTCATCTATCTATATAGGAGAGAACAGAGTGAAACCTAAATATGAAAACTGCTACTGTAGACGTACGCCTCAACCTAGAAGAACACAATTTGGTGACCAAGTGGGATATTTGTACTGATCATTACCACCACGTAGCATCAAGATAGGGTGAAAAGACTTTTGCTGGTATTTCAAAAACACGTAATTTCTTAGAAGCTTGGCAACCCCTTTCAATGAAAGTGCTTTTCCACAGTATCTGCTTAGGGCTACTTGAAGAGGAAACAAATCATAGAGACAAAACTGAGAACTACATTTTTGGTCAAGTATCAAAGAGCTACTATAAACCATGTTGGATTTACAGTTCCAAATTCATCTATCTATATAGGAGAGAACAGAGGGAAACCTAAAAATATAAACTGCTACTGCAAACGAACGCTTCAAACAAGAAGAGCAAAATTTGGTGAGTCTAGTGGGATTTGTGTACCGATCATTACAACCAAGAATCATCAAAATTGGGTGAAAAAATTTTTGCTGGTATTTCAGAAACTCGTTATTTCTTGGAAGCTTGGCAAACCCTTTCAATGAAAGTGCTTTTAAACAGTCTGTGCCTAGGGCTACTTGAAGATGAAACAAACCATAGAGACATAACAGGGAACTACTTTATTTTGTTAAGTTTCAAAGAGCAAGTACAAACCATGTTAGATTTAGAGTTTCAAATTCATCTATCTATATAAGAGCGAACAGTGTGAAAACTACATATAAAAACTGCTACTGTAGACGAACACTTAAACCTAGAAGAACACAATTTGTTGAGTCAACTGGGATTTGTGTACTGATCATTACCACCACGTATCATCAAGGATGGATGAAAAAATATTTGCTTGTATTTCGGAAACTCGTTATTTCTTAGAACCTGGGCAACTCTTCTCAATGGAAGTGCTTCTCCAGAGTCTGTGACTAGGGCTACTTGAAGAGGAATCAAACCAAAGGGACAAAACTGAGAACTACTTTATTTTGTCAAGTTTCAAAGACCTACTAAAAACCATGTTGGATTTAGAGTTCCAAATTCAACTATCTATATAGGAGAGAACAGAGTGAAACTAAATTATAAAAACTCCTACTATAGATGAACGCTTCAACCTAGAAGAACAAAATTTGGTGAACCTAGCAGGATTTGTGTACTGATCATTACCAACAAGTATCAACAAGGTTGGGTGAAAAAATATTCGCTGGTATTTCGGAAACTCGTTATTTCGTAGAAGTTTCCAACCCCTCTCAATGAAAGTGCTTTTCAACAGTCTGTGCCTAGGGCTACTTGAAGAGGAAACAAACCATAGAGACAAAACTGAGAACTCCTTTATTTTGTCAAGTTTCAAAAAGATACTACAAACAATGTTGGATTTAGAGTTCCAAATACATCTATCTATATAGGAGAGAAGAGAGTGAAACCTAAAAATAAAAACTGCTAATGTAAACGAACATTTCAACCTAGAAGAACAAAATTTGGTGACCCAAGTGGGATTTGTGTACTTGTCCATACCACCACGTATCATCAAGATTGGTTGTAAAATATTTGCTGGTATTTCGGACACCCGTAATTTTTTGGAAGCTTGGCAACCCTTTCAATGAAAGTGCTTCTCCACAGTCTCTGCTTAGGGCTACTTGTAGAGGAAACAAACCATAGAGACAAAACTGAGAACTACTTTTTTTGTCAAGTTTCAAAGAGCTACTACAAACCATGTTGGATTTAGAGTTCCAAATTCATCTATCTATATAGGAGAGAACAGAGGGAAACCTAAATATAAAAACTGCTACTGTAGACGAACGCTTCAACCTAGAAGAACAAAATTTGGTGAGTTATGTTGGATTTGTGTACTGATCATTACCACCATGTATCCTCAAAATTGGGTGAAAAAATATTTGCTGGTATTTCGGGAAGTCGTTATTTCTTTGAAGCTAGGCAACCCCTCTCAAGGAAAGTGCTTTTCCACAGTCTGTGCCTATGGCTACTTGAAGAGGAAACACACCATAGAGAATAAACTTAGAACTCCTTTATTTTGTCACGTTTCAAGGAGCTTTTACAAACCATGTTGGATTTAGAGTTCCAAATACATCTATCTATATAGGAGAGAACAGAGGGAAACCTAAATATTAAAACTGCGACTTTAGACGAACGCTTCAACCTAGAAGAACAAAATTTTGTGAGCCAAGTGGGATTTGTGTACTGATCATTACCACCAAGTATCCTCAAGATTGGGTGAATAAATATTTGCTGGTATTTGGAAACTCCTTTTATCTTTGAAGCTTCGCAACCCCTCTCAATGAAAGTGCTTTTCCACACTCTCTGCCTATGGCTACATGAAGAGGAAACAAACCCTAGAGACAAAAACTGAGAACTCCTTTATTTTGTCAAGTTTCAAAAAGCTACCACAAACCATGTTGAATATAGAGTTCCAAATTCATCTATCTATATAGGAGAGAACAGAGTGAAACCTGAAAATAAAAACTGCTACTGTACATGAACGCTTCAACATAGAAGAGCAAAATTTGGTGAGCCCAGTGTGATTTGTGTACTGTTAATTACACCACGTATTGGGTGAAAAAATATTTGCTGGTATTTCGGAAAATCGTTATTTCTTCGAAGCTTGGCAACCCCTCTCAATGAAAGTGCTTTTCCACAGTCTGTGCCTAGGGCTACTTGAAGAGGAAACAAACCATAGAGACTAAACTGAGAACTCCTTTATTTTATCAAGTTTCGAAGAGCTACTACAATCCATGTTGGATTTAGTGTTCCAAATTCATCTATCTATATAGGAGACAACAGAATGAAACCAAATTATAAAAACACCTACTGTAGTTGAACGTTTCAACCTAGAAGAACAAAATTTGGTGAACCTAGTGGGAATTGTGTACTGATCATTACCAACAAGTATCAACAAAGTTGGGTGAAAAAATATTTGCTGGTATTTCGGAAACTCGTTATTTCTTAGAAGCTTCCAACCCCTCTCAATGAAAGTGCATTTCAACAGTCTGTGCCTAGGGCTACTTGAAGAGGAAACAAACCATAGAGACAAAACTGAGAACTCCTTTATTTTGTCAAGTTTCAAAAAGATACTACAAACAATGTTGGATTTAGAGTTCCAAATTCATCTATCTATATAGGAGAGAACAGAGTGAAACCTAAAAATAAAAACTGCTACTGTACATGAACACTTCAACATAGAAGAGCAAAATTTGTTGAGCCAACTGGGATTTGTGTACTGATCATTAACACCACGTATCATCAAGGATGGATGAAAAAATATTTGCTGGTATTTCAGAAACTCGTTATTTCTTAGAAGCTGGGCAACCCCTCTGAATGGAAGTGCTTCTCCAGAGTCTGTGACTAGGGCTACTTGAAGAGGAATCAAACCAAAGGGACAAAACTGAGAACTACTTTATTTTGTCAAGTTTCAAAGACCTACTAAAAACCATGTTGGATTTAGAGTTCCAAATTCAACTATCTATATAGGAGAGAACAGAATGAAACCAAATTATAAAAACTCCTACTGTAGATGAACGCTTCAACCTAGAAGAACAAAATTTGGTGAACCTAGCAGGATTTGTGTACTGATCATTACCAACAAGTATCAACAAGGTTGGGTGAAAAAATATTCGCTGGTATTTCGGAAACTCGTTATTTCGTAGAAGTTTCCAACCCCTCTCAATGAAAGTGCTTTTCAACAGTCTGTGCCTAGGGCTACTTGAAGAGGAAACAAACCATAGAGACAAAACTGAGAACTCCTTTATTTTGTCAAGTTTCAAAAAGATACTACAAACAATGTTGGATTTAGAGTCCAAATACATCTATCTATATAGGAGAGAAGAGAGTGAAACCTAAAAATAAAAACTGCTAATGTAAACGAACATTTCAACCTAGAAGAACAAAATTTGGTGACCTAAGTGGGATTTGTGTACTTGTCCATACCACCACGTATCATCAAGATTGGTTGTAAAATATTTGCTGGTATTTCGGACACCCGTAATTTTTTGGAAGCTTGGCAACCCTTTCAATGAAAGTGCTTCTCCACAGTCTCTGCTTAGGGCTACTTGCAGAGGAAACAAACCATAGAGACAAAATTGAGAACTACTTTTTTTGTCAAGTTTCAAAGAGCTACTACAAACCATGTTGGATTTAGAGTTCCAAATTCATCTACATATATAGGAGAGAACAGAGGGAAACCTAAATATAAAAACTGCTACTGTAGACGAACGCTTCAACCTAGAAGAACAAAATTTGGTGAGTTATGTTGGATTTGTGTACTGATCATTACCACCATGTATCCTCAAAATTGGGTGAAAAAATATTTGCTGGTATTTCGGGAAGTCGTTATTTCTTTGAAGCTAGGCAACCCCTCTCAAGGAAAGTGCTTTTCCATAGTCTGTGCCTATGGCTACTTGAAGAGGAAACACACCATAGAGAATAAACTTAGAACTCCTTTATTTTGTCACGTTTCAAGGAGCTATTACAAACCATTTTGGATTTAGAGTTCCAAATACATTTATCTATATAGGAGAGTACAGAGGGAAACCTAAATATTAAAACTGCGACTTTAGACGAACGCTTCAACATAGAAGAACAAAATTTGGTGAGCCAAGTGGGATTTGTGTACTGATCATTACCACCAAGTATCCTCAAGATTGGGTGAATAAATATTTGCTGGTATTTGGAAACTCTTTTTATCTTCGAAGCTTCGCAACCCCTCTCAATGAAAGTGCTTTTCCACACTCTGTGCCTATGGCTACATGAAGAGGAAACAAACCATAGAGACAAAAACTGAGAACTCCTTTATTTTGTCAAGTTTTAAAAAGCTACCACAAACCATGTTGAATATAGAGTTCCAAATTCATCTATCTATATAGGAGAGAACAGAGTGAAACCTGAAAATAAAAACTGCTACTGTACATGAACGCTTCAACATAGAAGAGCAAAATTTGGTGAGCCCAGTGGGATTTGTGTACTGATCATTACCAACAAGTATCAACAAGGTTGGGTGAAAAAATATTTGCTGGTATTTCGGAAACTCGTTATTTCTTAGAAGCTTCCAACCCCTCTCAATGAAAGTGCTTTTCAACAGTCTGTGCCTAGGGCTACTTGAAGAGGAAACAAACCATAGAGACAAAACTGAGAACTCCTTTATTTTGTCAAGTTTCAAAAAGATACTACAAACAATGTGGGATTTAGAGTTCCAAATTCATATATCTATATAGGAGAGAACAGAGGGAAACCTAAATATAAAAACTGCTACTGTAGACGAACGCTTCAACCTAGAAGAACAAAATTTGGTGAGCGCAGTGGGATTTGTGTACTGATCATTACCACCACGTATCATCAAGATTGGGTGAAAAATATTTGCTGGTATTTCAGACACCCGTATTTTTTTGGAAGCTTGGCAACCCCTTTCAATGAAAGTGCTTCTCCACAGTCTCTGCTTAGGGCTACATGAAGAGGAAACAAACCATAGAGACTAAACTGAGTACTCCTTTATTTTGTCACTTTTCAACGTGCTACTACAAACCATGTTGGATTTAGAGTTCCAAATTTATCTATCTATATAGGAGAGAACAGAGGGAAACCTAAATATAAATATTGCTCCTGTAGACGAACGCTTCAACCTAGAAGAACAAAATTTGGTGAGCCAAGTGGGATTTGTGTACTGATCATTACCACCAGTTATAATCAAGATTGGGTGAAAAAATGTTTGCTGTTAAATTGGAAACTCGTTATTTCTTGGAAGGATGGCAAACCCTCCCAATGAATGTGCTTTTCCACAGTCTGTGCATAGGGCTACTTGAAGAGGAAACAAACCATAGAAACTAAACTTAGAACTCCCTTATTTTGTCAAGTTTCAAAGAGCTACTACAAACCATGTTGGATTTAGAGTTCCAAATTCATCTATCTATATAGGAGAGAAAGAGGGAAACCTAAATATTAAAACTGCGACTTTAGACGAACGCTTCAACCTAGAAGAACAAAATTTGGTGAGCCAAGTGGGATTTGTGTACTGATCATTACCACCAAGTATCCTCAAGATTGGGTGAATAAATATTTGCTGGTATTTGGAAACTCGTTTTATCTTCGAAGCTTCGCAACCCCTCTCAATGAAAGTGCTTTTCAACACTCTGTGCCTATGGCTACATGAAGAGGAAACAAATCATAGAGACAAAAACTGAGAACTCCTTTATTTTGTCAAGTTTCAAATAGCTACCACAAACCATGTTGAATATAGAGTTCCAAATTCATCTATCTATATAGGAGAGAACAGAGTGAAACCTAAAAATAAAAACTGCTACTGTACATGAACGCTTCAACATAGAAGAGCAAAATTTGGTGAGCAAAGTGGGATTTCTGTACTGTTAATTACACCACGTATTGGGTGAAAAAATATTTGATGGTATTTCGGAAAATCGTTATTTCTTGGAAGCTTGGCAACCCCTCTCAATGAAAGTGCTTTTCCACATCTGTGCCTAGGGCTACTTGAAGAAGAAGCAAACCATAGAGACTAAACTGAGAACTCCTTTATTTTGTCAAGTTTCAAAGAGCTACTACAAACCATGTTGGATTTAGAGTTCCAAATTCATCTATCTATATGAGAGAACAGAGTGAAATCTAAAAATAAAAACTGCTACTGAAAACGAACGCTTCAACCTAGAAGAACAAAATTTGGCGAGCCAAGTGGGATTTCTGTACTTGTCATTACCACCACGTATCATCAAGATTGGGTGAAAAAACATTTGCTGGTATTTAGGGATGTCGTTATTTCTTGGAAGCTTGTCAACCCCTTTCAATGAAAGTGCATTTCCACAGTCTGTGCCTAGGGCTACTTGAAGAGGAAACAAACCGTGGAGACCAAATAGAGAACTCCTTTATTTTGTCAAGTTTCAAAGAGCTACTACAAACCATGTTGGATTTAGAGTTCCAAATTCATCTATCTATATAGGAGAGAACAGAGAGAAACCTAAATATAAAAACTCCTACTGTAGACGAACGCTTAAACTTAGAAGAACAAAATTTGCTGAGCCAAGTGGGATTTGGGTACCGATCATTACCACCAAGTATCATCAAGATTGGGTGAAAAAATATTTGCAAGTATTTCGGAAACTCGTTATTTTTGGAAACTTGGCAACCCCTTTCAATGAAAGTGCTTTTCCACAGTCTGTGCCTAGGGCTACTAGAAGAGGAAACACACCATAGAGAATAAACTTAGAACTCCTTTATTTTGTCACGTTTCAAGGAGCTATTACAAACCATGTTGGATTTAGAGTTCCAAATACATCTATCTATATAGGAGAGAACAGAGGGAAAACTAAATATAAAAACTACTACTATAGGCGAACGCTTCAACCTAGAAGAACAAAATTTGGTGAGCCAAGTGGGATTTGTGTACTGATCATTACCACCAAGTATCAACAAGATTGGGTGAAAAAATATTTGCTGGTATTTCTGAAACTCGTTATTTCTTAGAAGCTAGGCAACCCCTCTCAATGAATGTGCTTTTCCACAGTCTGTGCATAGGGCTACTTGAAGAGGAAACAAACCATAGAAAATTAATTTAGAACTCCCTTATTTTGTCAAGTTTCAAAGAGCTACTACAAACCATGTTGGATTTAGAGTTCCAAATTCATCTATCTATATAGGAGAGAACAGAGGGAAACCTAAATATTAAAACTGCGACTTTAGACGAACGCTTCAACCTAGAAGAACAAAATATGGTGAGCCAAGTGGGATTTGTGTACTGATCATTACCACCAAGTATCCTCAAGATTGGGTGAAAAAACATTTGCTGGTATTTGGAAACTCGTTTTATCTTCGAAGCTTCGCAACCCCTCTCAATGAAAGTGCTTTTCCACACTCTTTGCCTATGGCTACATGAAGAGGAAACAAACCATAGAGACAAAAACTGAGAACTCCTTTATTTTGTCAAGTTTCAAAAAGCTACCACAAACCATGTTGAATATAGAGTTCCAAATTCATCTATCTATATAGGAGAGAACAGAGTGAAACCTGAAAATAAAAACTGCTACTGTACATGAACGCTTCAACATAGAAGAGCAAAATTTGGTGAGCCCAGTGTGATTTGTGTACTGTTAATTACACCACGTATTGGGTGAAAAAATATTTGCTGGTATTTCGGAAAATCGTTATTTCTTCAAAGCTTGGCAACCCCTCTCAATGAAAGTGCTTTTCCACAATCTGTGCCTATGGCTACTTGAAGAGGAAACAAACCGTGGAGACCAAACTGAGAACTCCTTTATTTTTTCACGTTTCAAAGAGCTACTACAAACCATGTTGGATTTAGAGTTCCAAATTCATCTCTCTATATAGGAGAGAACAGAGTGAAACCTAAATATAAAAACTGCGACTGTAGACGAACGCTTCAACCTAGAAGAACAAAATTTGGTGAGCCAAGTGGGATTTGTGTACTGATCAATACCTCCAAGTATCCTCAAGATTGGGTGAAAAAATACTTGCTGGTATTTCGGAAACTCGTTATTTCTTAGAAGCTAGGCAACCCCTCTCAATGAAAGTGATTTTCCACACTCTCTCCCTACGGCTACTTGAAGAGGAAACAAACCATAGAGACAAAACTGAGAACTACTTTTTGTTGTCAAGTTTCAAAGAGCTACTACAAACCATGTTGGATTTAGAGCTCCAAATTCATCTATCTATATAGGAGAAAACAGAGTGAAACCTAAAAATAAAAACTGCTACTGTAAACGAACACTTCAACCTAGAAGAACAAAATTTGGCGAGCCAAGTGGGATTTGTGTACTTGTCATTACCTGTGCCTAGGGCTACTAGAAGAGGAAACACACCGTAGAGACGAAACTGAGAACTCCTTTATTTTGTCACGTTTCAAAGAGCTACTACAAACCATGTTGAATTTAGAGTTCCAAATTCATCTATCTATATAGGAGAGAACAGAATGAAACCTAAATATATAAACTGCTACTGTAGACGAACGCTTCACCTAGAAGAACAAAATTTGGAGAGCCAAGTGGGATTTGTGTCCTGATCATTACCACCAAGTATCATCAAGATTGGGTGAAAAAATATTTGCTGGTATTTCGGAAACTCGTTATTTCTTAGAAGCTAGGCAACCCCTCTCAATGAAAGGGCTTTTCCACAGTCTGAGCCTGGGAAATTGAAGAGAAAACAAACCATAGAAACTAAACTGAGAACTCCTTTATTTTGTCAAGTTTCAAAGAGCTACTACAATCCATGTTGGATTTAGAGTTCCAAATTCATCTATCTCTATAGGAGAGAACAAAGTGAAACCTAAGTATAAAAACTGCTAATGTAAACGAACATTTCAACCTAGAAGAACAAAATTTGGTGACCCAAGTGGGATTTGTGTACTTGTCCATGCCACCACGTATCATCAAGATTGGTTGTAAAATATTTGCTGGTATTTCGGACACCGGTAATTTTTTGGAAGCTTGGCAACCCTTTCAATGAAAGTGCTTCTCCACAGTCTCTGCTTAGGGCTACTTGTAGAGGAAACAAACCATAGAGACAAAACTGAGAACTACTTTTTTTGTCAAGTTTCAAAGAGCTACTACAAACCATGTTGGATTTAGAGTTTCAAATTCATCTATCTGTATAGGAGAGAACAGAGGGAAACCTAAATATAAAAACTGCTACTGTAGACGAACGCTTCAACCTAGAAGAACAAAATTTGGTAGTTATGTGGGATTTGTGTACTGATCATAACCACCATGTATCCTCAAAATTGGGTGAAAAAGTATTTGCTGGTATTTCGGGAAGTCGTTATTTCTTTGAAGTTAGGCAACCCTCTCAAGGAAAGTGCTTTTCCACAGTCTGTGCCTATGGCTACTTGAAGAGGAAACACACCATAGAGAATAAACTTAGAACTCCTTTATTTTGTCACGTTTCAAGGAGCTATTACAAACCATGTTGGATTTAGAGTTCCAAATACATCTATCTATATAGGAGAGAACAGAGGGAAAACTAAATATAAAAACTACTACTATAGGCGAACGCTTCAACCTAGAAGAACAAAATTTGGTGAGCCAAGTGGGATTTGTGTACTGATCATTACCACCAAGTATCAACAAGATTGGGTGAAAAAATATTTGCTGGTATTTCTGAAACTCGTTATTTCTTAGAAGCTCTGCAACCCCTCTCAATGAAAGTGCATTTAAACAGACTGTGCCTAGGGCTACTTGAAGAGGAAACAAACCATAGAGACTAAACTGAGAACTCCTTTATTTTGTCAAGTTTCAAATAGCTACTACAAACCATGTTGGATTTAGAGTTCCAAATTTATCTATCTATATAGGAGAGAACAGAATGAAAACAAAATATAAAAACTCCTACTGTTAACGAACGATTCAACCTAGAAGAACAAAATTTGGTGAGCCAAGTGGGATTTGTGTACTTGTCATTACCACCACGTATCATCAAGATTGGGTGAAAAAATATTTGCTGGTATTTCAGACACTCGTAATTTCTTGGAAGCTTCGCAACCCCTTCAGTGGAAGTGCTCATCCACAGTCTCTGCTTAGGGCTACTTAAAGAGGAACAAACCATAGAGACAAAACTGAGAACTACTTTTTTTTTGGTCAAGTTTCAAAAAGCTACTACAAACCATGTTGGATTTAGAGTTCAAAATTCATCTATCTATATAAGAGAGAACAGAGTGAAACCTAAAAATAAAAACTGCTACTGTAAATGAACGCTTCAACCTAGAAGAACAAAATTTGGTGAGACAAGTGGGATTTGTGTAATGATCATTGCCTCCACGTACTGGGTGAAAAAATATTTGCTGGTATTTCAGAAACTCGTTATTTCTTAGAAGCTTGGCATCCCCTCTCAATGAAAGTGATTTTCCACAATCTATGCCTAGGGCTACATGAAGAGGAAACAAACCATAGAGACAAAATTGAGAACTACTATTTTTTGTCAAGTTTCAAAGAGCTTCTACAAACCATTTTGGATTTAGAGTTCCAAATTCCTCTCTCTATATAGGAGAGAACAGAGGAAATACCTAAATATAAAAACTGCTACTGTAGACGAACGCTTCAACCTAGAAGAACAAAATTTGGTGATCCAAGTGGGATTTGTGTACTGATCATTACCACCACGTATAATCAAGATTGGGTGAAAAAATATTTGCTGTATTTCGGAAACTCGTTATTTCTTAGAAGCCTGGAACCCTCTCAATGAATGTGCTTTTCCACAGTCTGGTGCATAGGGCTACTTGAAGAGGAAACAAACACCATAGAAAATAACTTAGAACTCCCTTATTTTATCAAGTTTCAAAGAGCTACTACAAACCATGTTGGATTTAGAGTTCCAAATTCATCTATCTATATAGGAGAGAACAGAGGGAAACCTAATATTAAAACTGAGACTTTAGACGAACGCTTCAACCTAGAAGAACAAAATATGGTGAGCCAAGTGGGATTTGTGTACTGATCATATTACCACCAAGTATCCTCAAGATTAGGTGAAAAAATATTTGCTGGTATTTGGAAACTCGTTTTCATCTTCGAAGCTTCTCAAACCCTCTCATGACAAGTGCTTTTCCACACTCTGTGCCTATGGCTACTGAAGAGGAAACAAACCATAGAGACAAAAACTGAGAACTCCTTTATTTTGTCAGTTTTCAAAAAGCTACCACAAACCATGGTTGAATATAGAGTTCCAAATTCATCTATCTATATAGGAGAGAACAGAGTGAAACCTGAAAATAAAAACTGCTACTGTACATGAACGCTTCAACATAGAAGAGCAAAATTTGGTGAGCCCAGTGTGATTTGTTGTACTGTTAATTACACACGTATTGGGTGAAAAAATATTTGCTGGTATTTCGGAAAATCGTTATTTCTTCGAAGCTTGGCAACCCCTCTCAATGAAAGTGCTTTTCCACAATCTGTGCCTAGGGCTACTTGAAGAGGAAACAAACCATAGAGACTATAACAGGAGAACTCCCTTTATTTTATCAAGTTTCGAAGAGCTACTACAATCCATGTTGGATTTTAGTGTTCCAAATTCATCTATCTATATAGGAGACAACAGAATGTAACCAAATTATAAGAAAACCTACTGTAGTTGAACTTTTCAACCTAGAAGAACAAAATTTGGGAACCTAGTGGGAATTGTGTACTGATCATTACCATCAAAGTATCAACAAGGTTGGAGTGAAAAAATATTTGCTGGTATTTCGGAAACTCGTTATTTCTTAGAAGCTTCCAACCCCTCTCAATGAAAGTGCTTTTCAACAGTCTGTGCCTAGGGCTACTTGAAGAGGAAAACAAACCATAGAGACAAAACTGAGAACTCCTTTATTTTGTCAAGTTTCAAAAAGATACTACAAACAAATGTGGGATTTAGAGTTCCAAATTCATATATCTATATAGGAGAGAACAGAGGGAAACCTAAATATAAAAACTGCTACTAGTAGACGAACGCTTCAACCTAGAAGAACAAGAATTTTGGTGAGTGAAGTGGGATTTGTGTACTGAATCATTACCACCACGTCTTATCATTCATAGATTGGGTGAAACAATATTTGCTGGTATTCTGGACA
>NW_027515555.1:0-75972 GCF_048772815.1 Callospermophilus lateralis
GTTGGCTGAAATCTCAGCAAACATTTTTTCACCAAATCTTGATGATACTTGGTGGTAATGATCAGTTCACTAAGCCCACTTGGCTGCCCAATTTTCACTCTTCTAGGTTCAAGCGTTCGTTTCCAGTAACAGTTTGAATTTTTTAGGTTTCACTCTGTTTTCGGCTATATAGATAGATATGTTGAAACTCTAAATCAAATACGGTTTTGTGCTAGCTCCTTGAAACTTGAGCAAATGAAGTAGTTCTAAGTTCTATCTCTATGGTTTGTTTCCTCTTGAAGTACCCCATACAGAGACTGGCGAAAAACACTTTCGTTTGAAAGGGGTTGCCAAGCTTCCAAAAAACTACTAGTTGGCTGAAATCTCAGCAAACATTTTTTCACCAAATCTTGATGATACTTGGTGGTAATGATCAGTTCACTAAGCCCACTTGGCTGCCCAGTTTTCACTCTTCTAGGTTCAAGCGTTCGTTTCCAGCAACACTTTGAATTTTTAGGTTTCACTCTGTTTTCTGCTATATAGATAGATGTGTTGAAACTCTAAATCAAATACGGTTTGTGCTAGCTCCTTGAAACTTGACCAAATGAAGTAGTTCTAAGTTCTATCTCTATGGTTTGTTTCCTCTTGAAGTACCCCTTGCAGAGACTGGTGAAAACCACTTTCGTTTGAAAGGGGTTGCCAAGCTTCCAAAAAACTACTAGTTGGCTGAAATCTCAGCAAACATTTTTTCACCAAATCTTGATGATACTTGGTCGTAATGATCAGTTCACTAAGCCCACTTGGCTGCCCAGTTTTCACTCTTCTAGGTTCAAGCGTTCGTTTCCAGCAACACTTTGAATTTTTAGGTTTCACTCTGTTTTCTGCTATATAGATAGATGTGTTGAAACTCTAAATCAAATACGGTTTGTGCTAGCTCCTTGAAACTTGAGCAAATGAAGTAGTTCTAAGTTCTATCTCTATGGTTTGTTTCCTCTTGAAGTACCCCTTGCAGAGACTGGTGAAAACCACTTTCGTTTGAAAGGGGTTGCCAAGCTTCCAAAAAACTACTAGTTGGCTGAAATCTCAGCAAACATTTTTTTCACCAAATCTTGATGATACTTGGTGGTAATGATCACTTCACTAAGCCCACTTGGATGCCCAATTTTTATTCTTCTAGGTTGAAGCATTCGTTTCCAGCAACACTTTGAATTTTTAGGTTTCACTCTGTTTTCTGGTATATAGATAGATGTGTTGAAACTCTAAATCAAATACGGTTTGTGCTAGCTCCTTGAAACTTGACCAAATGAAGTAGTTCTAAGTTCTATCTCCATGGTTTGCTTCCTCTTGAAGTACCCCATGCAGAATCTGGCGAAAACCTCTTTCGTTTGAAAGGGGTTGCCAAGCTTCCAAAAAACAACTAGTTGGCTGAAATCTCAGCAAACATTTTTTCACCAAATCTTGATGATACTTGGTGGTAATGATCAGTTCACTAAGCCCACTTGCCTGTCCAATTTTTATTCTTCTAGGTTGAAGCATTCGTTTCCAGTAACAGTTTGAATTTTTAGGTTTCACTCTGTTTTCTCCTACATAGATACATGTGTTTTAAACTCTATATCAAATACGGTTTGTGCTAGCTCCTTGAAACTTGAGCAAATGAAGTAGTTCTAAGTTCTATCTCTATGGTTTGTTTCCCCTTGAAGTACCCCATGCAGAGACTGGCGAAAACCACTTTCGTTTGAAAGGGGTTGCCAAGCTTCCAAAAAACTACTAGTTGGCTGAAATCTCAGCAAACATTTTTTCACCGAATCTTGATGATACTTGGTGGTAATGATCAGTTCACTAAGCCCACTTGGCTGCCCAATTTTCACTCTTCTAGGTTCAAGCGTTCGTTTCCAGTAACAGTTTGAATTTTTAGGTTTCACTCTGTTTTCTGCTATATAGATAGATGTGTTGAAACTCTAAATCAAATACGGTTTGTGCTAGCTCCTTGAAACTTGAGCAAATGAAGTAGTTCTAAGTTCTATCTCTATGGTTTGTTTCCTCTTGAAGTACCCCATGCAGAGACTGGCGAAAAACACTTTCGTTTGAAAGGGGTTGCCAAGCTTCCAAAAAACTACTAGTTGGCTGAAAACTCAGCAAACATTTTTTCACCAAATCTTGATGATACTTGGTGGTAATGATCAGTTCACTAAGCCCACTTGGCTGCCCAGTTTTCACTCTTCTAGGTTCAAGCGTTCGTTTCCAGCAACACTTTGAATTTTTAGGTTTCACTCTGTTTTCTGGTATATAGATAGATGTGTTGAAACTCTAAATCAAATACGGTTTGTGCTAGCTCCTTGAAACTTGACCAAATGAAGTAGTTCTAAGTTCTATCTCTATGGTTTGTTTCCTCTTGAAGTACCCCTTGCAGAGACTGGTGAAAACCACTTTCGTTTGAAAGGGGTTGCCAAGCTTCCAAAAAACTACCAGTTGGCTGAAATCTCAGCAAACATTTTTTCACCAAATCTTGATGATACTTGGTGGTAATGATCACTTCACTAAGCCCACTTGGATGCCCAATTTTTATTCTTCTAGGTTGAAGCATTCGTTTCCAGTAACAGTTTGAATTTTTAGGTTTCACTGTGTTTTCTCCTACATAGATAGCTGTGTTTGGAATTCTAAATCAAACACGGTTTGTGCTAGCTCCTTGAAACTTGACCAAATGAAGTAGTTCTAAGTTCTATCTCCATGGTTTGCTTCCTCTTGAAGTACCCCATGCAGAATCTGGCGAAAACCTCTTTCGTTTGAAAGGGGTTGCCAAGCTTCCAAAAAACTACTAGTTGGCTGAAATCTCAGCAAACATTTTTTCACCAAATCTTGATGATACTTGGTGGTAATGATCAGTTCACTAAGCCCACTTGCCTGTCCAATTTTTATTCTTCTAGGTTGAAGCATTCGTTTCCAGTAACAGTTTGAATTTTTAGGTTTCACTCTGTTTTCTGCTATATAGATAGATGTGTTGAAACTCTAAATCAAATACGGTTTGTGCTAGCTCCTTGAAACTTGAGCAAATGAAGTAGTTCTAAGTTCTATCTCTATGGTTTGTTTCCCCTTGAAGTACCCCATGCAGAGACTGGCGAAAACCACTTTCGTTTGAAAGGGGTTGCCAAGCTTCCAAAAAACTACGAGTTGGCTGAAATCTCAGCAAACATTTTTTCACCGAATCTTGATGATACTTGGTGGTAATGATCAGTTCACTAAGCCCACTTGGCTGCCCAATTTTCACTCTTCTAGGTTCAAGCGTTCGTTTCCAGTAACAGTTTGAATTTTTAGGTTTCACTCTGTTTTCTGCTATATAGATAGATGTGTTGAAACTCTAAATCAAATACGGTTTGTGCTAGCTCCTTGAAACTTGAGCAAATGAAGTAGTTCTAAGTTCTATCTCTATGGTTTGTTTCCTCTTGAAGTACCCCATGCAGAGACTGGCGAAAATCACTTTCGTTTGAAAGGGGTTGCCAAGCTTCCAAAAAACTACTAGTTGGCTGAAATCTCAGCAAACATTTTTTCACCAAATCTTGATGATACTTGGTGGTAATGATCAGTTCACTAAGCCCACTTGGCTGCCCAGTTTTCACTCTTCTAGGTTCAAGCGTTCGTTTCCAGCAACACTTTGAATTTTTAGGTTTCACTCTGTTTTCTGGTATATAGATAGATGTGTTGAAACTCTAAATCAAATACGGTTTGTGCTAGCTCCTTGAAACTTGACCAAATGAAGTAGTTCTAAGTTCTATCTCTATGGTTTGTTTCCTCTTGAAGTACCCCTTGCAGAGACTGGTGAAAACCACTTTCGTTTGAAAGGGGTTGCCAAGCTTCCAAAAAACTACTAGTTGGCTGAAATCTCAGCAAACATTTTTTCACCAAATCTTGATGATACTTGGTGGTAATGATCAGTTCACTAAGCCCACTTGGCTGCCCAGTTTTCACTCTTCTAGGTTCAAGCGTTCGTTTCCAGCAACACTTTGAATTTTTAGGTTTCACTCTGTTTTCTGCTATATAGATAGATGTGTTGAAACTCTAAATCAAATACGGTTTGTGCTAGCTCCTTGAAACTTGAGCAAATGAAGTAGTTCTAAGTTCTATCTCTATGGTTTGTTTCCTCTTGAAGTACCCCTTGCAGAGACTGGTGAAAACCACTTTCGTTTGAAAGGGGTTGCCAAGCTTCCAAAAAACTACTAGTTGGCTGAAATCTCAGCAAACATTTTTTCACCAAATCTTGATGATACTTGGTGGTAATGATCACTTCACTAAGCCCACTTGGATGCCCAATTTTTATTCTTCTAGGTTGAAGCATTCGTTTCCAGCAACACTTTGAATTTTTAGGTTTCACTCTGTTTTCTGGTATATAGATAGATGTGTTGAAACTCTAAATCAAATACGGTTTGTGCTAGCTCCTTGAAACTTGACCAAATGAAGTAGTTCTAAGTTCTATCTCCATGGTTTGCTTCCTCTTGAAGTACCCCATGCAGAATCTGGCGAAAACCTCTTTCGTTTGAAAGGGGTTGCCAAGCTTCCAAAAAACAACTAGTTGGCTGAAATCTCAGCAAACATTTTTTCACCAAATCTTGATGATACTTGGTGGTAATGATCAGTTCACTAAGCCCACTTGCCTGTCCAATTTTTATTCTTCTAGGTTGAAGCATTCGTTTCCAGTAACAGTTTGAATTTTTAGGTTTCACTCTGTTTTCTCCTACATAGATACATGTGTTTTAAACTCTATATCAAATACGGTTTGTGCTAGCTCCTTGAAACTTGAGCAAATGAAGTAGTTCTAAGTTCTATCTCTATGGTTTGTTTCCCCTTGAAGTACCCCATGCAGAGACTGGCGAAAACCACTTTCGTTTGAAAGGGGTTGCCAAGCTTCCAAAAAACTACTAGTTGGCTGAAATCTCAGCAAACGTTTTTTCACCGAATCTTGATGATACTTGGTGGTAATGATCAGTTCACTAAGCCCACTTGGCTGCCCAATTTTCACTCTTCTAGGTTCAAGCGTTCGTTTCCAGTAACAGTTTGAATTTTTAGGTTTCACTCTGTTTTCTGCTATATAGATAGATGTGTTGAAACTCTAAATCAAATACGGTTTGTGCTAGCTCCTTGAAACTTGAGCAAATGAAGTAGTTCTAAGTTCTATCTCTATGGTTTGTTTCCTCTTGAAGTACCCCATGCAGAGACTGGCGAAAAACACTTTCGTTTGAAAGGGGTTGCCAAGCTTCCAAAAAACTACTAGTTGGCTGAAAACTCAGCAAACATTTTTTCACCAAATCTTGATGATACTTGGTGGTAATGATCAGTTCACTAAGCCCACTTGGCTGCCCAGTTTTCACTCTTCTAGGTTCAAGCGTTCGTTTCCAGCAACACTTTGAATTTTTAGGTTTCACTCTGTTTTCTGGTATATAGATAGATGTGTTGAAACTCTAAATCAAATACGGTTTGTGCTAGCTCCTTGAAACTTGACCAAATGAAGTAGTTCTAAGTTCTATCTCTATGGTTTGTTTCCTCTTGAAGTACCCCTTGCAGAGACTGGTGAAAACCACTTTCGTTTGAAAGGGGTTGCCAAGCTTCCAAAAAACTACCAGTTGGCTGAAATCTCAGCAAACATTTTTTCACCAAATCTTGATGATACTTGGTGGTAATGATCACTTCACTAAGCCCACTTGGATGCCCAATTTTTATTCTTCTAGGTTGAAGCATTCGTTTCCAGTAACAGTTTGAATTTTTAGGTTTCACTGTGTTTTCTCCTACATAGATAGCTGTGTTTGGAATTCTAAATCAAACACGGTTTGTGCTAGCTCCTTGAAACTTGACCAAATGAAGTAGTTCTAAGTTCTATCTCCATGGTTTGCTTCCTCTTGAAGTACCCCATGCAGAATCTGGCGAAAACCTCTTTCGTTTGAAAGGGGTTGCCAAGCTTCCAAAAAACTACTAGTTGGCTGAAATCTCAGCAAACATTTTTTCACCAAATCTTGATGATACTTGGTGGTAATGATCAGTTCACTAAGCCCACTTGCCTGTCCAATTTTTATTCTTCTAGGTTGAAGCATTCGTTTCCAGTAACAGTTTGAATTTTTAGGTTTCACTCTGTTTTCTGCTATATAGATAGATGTGTTGAAACTCTAAATCAAATACGGTTTGTGCTAGCTCCTTGAAACTTGAGCAAATGAAGTAGTTCTAAGTTCTATCTCTATGGTTTGTTTCCCCTTGAAGTACCCCATGCAGAGACTGGCGAAAACCACTTTCGTTTGAAAGGGGTTGCCAAGCTTCCAAAAAACTACGAGTTGGCTGAAATCTCAGCAAACATTTTTTCACCGAATCTTGATGATACTTGGTGGTAATGATCAGTTCACTAAGCCCACTTGGCTGCCCAATTTTCACTCTTCTAGGTTCAAGCGTTCGTTTCCAGTAACAGTTTGAATTTTTAGGTTTCACTCTGTTTTCTGCTATATAGATAGATGTGTTGAAACTCTAAATCAAATACGGTTTGTGCTAGCTCCTTGAAACTTGAGCAAATGAAGTAGTTCTAAGTTCTATCTCTATGGTTTGTTTCCTCTTGAAGTACCCCATGCAGAGACTGGCGAAAACCACTTTCGTTTGAAAGGGGTTGCCAAGCTTCCAAAAAACTACTAGTTGGCTGAAATCTCAGCAAACATTTTTTCACCAAATCTTGATGATACTTGGTGGTAATGATCAGTTCACTAAGCCCACTTGGCTGCCCAGTTTTCACTCTTCTAGGTTCAAGCGTTCGTTTCCAGCAACACTTTGAATTTTTAGGTTTCACTCTGTTTTCTGGTATATAGATAGATGTGTTGAAACTCTAAATCAAATACGGTTTGTGCTAGCTCCTTGAAACTTGACCAAATGAAGTAGTTCTAAGTTCTATCTCTATGGTTTGTTTCCTCTTGAAGTACCCCTTGCAGAGACTGGTGAAAACCACTTTCGTTTGAAAGGGGTTGCCAAGCTTCCAAAAAACTACTAGTTGGCTGAAATCTCAGCAAACATTTTTTCACCAAATCTTGATGATACTTGGTGGTAATGATCAGTTCACTAAGCCCACTTGGCTGCCCAGTTTTCACTCTTCTAGGTTCAAGCGTTCGTTTCCAGCAACACTTTGAATTTTTAGGTTTCACTCTGTTTTCTGCTATATAGATAGATGTGTTGAAACTCTAAATCAAATACGGTTTGTGCTAGCTCCTTGAAACTTGAGCAAATGAAGTAGTTCTAAGTTCTATCTCTATGGTTTGTTTCCTCTTGAAGTACCCCTTGCAGAGACTGGTGAAAACCACTTTCGTTTGAAAGGGGTTGCCAAGCTTCCAAAAAACTACTAGTTGGCTGAAATCTCAGCAAACATTTTTTCACCAAATCTTGATGATACTTGGTGGTAATGATCACTTCACTAAGCCCACTTGGATGCCCAATTTTTATTCTTCTAGGTTGAAGCATTCGTTTCCAGTAACAGTTTGAATTTTTAGGTTTCACTGTGTTTTCTCCTACATAGATAGCTGTGTTTGGAATTCTAAATCAAACACGGTTTGTGCTAGCTCCTTGAAACTTGACCAAATGAAGTAGTTCTAAGTTCTATCTCCATGGTTTGCTTCCTCTTGAAGTACCCCATGCAGAATCTGGCGAAAACCTCTTTCGTTTGAAAGGGGTTGCCAAGCTTCCAAAAAACTACTAGTTGGCTGAAATCTCAGCAAACATTTTTTCACCAAATCTTGATGATACTTGGTGGTAATGATCACTTCACTAAGCCCACTTGCCTGTCCAATTTTTATTCTTCTAGGTTGAAGCATTCGTTTCCAGTAACAGTTTGAATTTTTAGGTTTCACTCTGTTTTCTCCTACATAGATACATGTGTTTTAAACTCTATATCAAATACGGTTTGTGCTAGCTCCTTGAAACTTGAGCAAATGAAGTAGTTCTAAGTTCTATCTCTATGGTTTGTTTCCCCTTGAAGTACCCCATGCAGAGACTGGCGAAAACCACTTTCGTTTGAAAGGGGTTGCAAAGCTTCCAAAAAACTACTAGTTGGCTGAAATCTCAGCAAACATTTTTTCACCAAATCTTGATGATACTTGGAGGTAAT
This sequence comes from Callospermophilus lateralis, assembly GCF_048772815.1. Classification (NCBI taxonomy): domain Eukaryota; kingdom Metazoa; phylum Chordata; class Mammalia; order Rodentia; family Sciuridae; genus Callospermophilus; species Callospermophilus lateralis. The sequence continues at coordinate 8,096 of NW_027515555.1, forward strand.
GATCAGTTCACTAAGCCCACTTGGCTGCCCAATTTTCACTCTTCTAGGTTCAAGCGTTCGTTTCCAGTAACAGTTTGAATTTTTAGGTTTCACTCTGTTTTCTGCTATATAGATAGAAGTGTTGAAACTCTAAATCAAATACGGTTTGTGCTAGCTCCTTGAAACTTGAGCAAATGAAGTAGTTCTAAGTTCTATCTCTATGGTTTGTTTCCTCTTGAAGTACCCCATGCAGAGACTGGCGAAAAACACTTTCGTTTGAAAGGGGTTGCCAAGCTTCCAAAAAACTACTAGTTGGCTGAAATCTCAGCAAACATTTTTTCACCAAATCTTGATGATACTTGGTGGTAATGATCAGTTCACTAAGCCCACTTGGCTGCCCAGTTTTCACTCTTCTAGGTTCAAGCGATCGTTTCCAGCAACACTTTGAATTTTTAGGTTTCACTCTGTTTTCTGCTATATAGATAGATGTGTTGAAACTCTAAATCAAATACGGTTTGTGCTAGCTCCTTGAAACTTGAGCAAATGAAGTAGTTCTAAGTTCTATCTCTATGGTTTGTTTCCTCTTGAAGTACCCCATGCAGAGACTGGCGAAAACCACTTTCGTTTGAAAGGGGTTGCCAAGCTTCCAAAAAACTACTAGTTGGCTGAAATCTCAGCAAACATTTTTTCACCAAATCTTGATGAAACTTGGTGGTAATGATCAATTCACTAAGCCCACTTGGCTGCCCAATTTTCACTCTTCTAGGTTCAAGCGTTCGTTTCCAGTAACAGTTTGAATTTTTAGGTTTCACTCTGTTTTCTGCTATATAGATAGATGTGTTTGAAACTCTATATTAAATACGGTTTGTGCTAGCTCCTTGAAACTTGAGCAAATGAAGTAGTTCTAAGTTCTATGTCTATGGTTTGTTTCCCCTTGAAGTACCCCTTGCAGAGCCTGGCGAAAAACACTTTCGTTTGAAAGGGGTTGCCAAGCTTCCAAAAAACTACTAGTTGGCTGAAATCTCAGCAAACATTTTTTCACCAAATCTTGATCTTACTTGGTGGTAATGATCACTTCACTAAGCCCACTTGGCTGCCCAATTTTTATTCTTCTAGGTTGAAGCATTCGTTTCCAGTAACAGTTTGAATTTTTAGGTTTCACTGTGTTTTCTCCTACATAGATAGCTGTGTTTGGAATTCTAAATCAAACACGGTTTGTGCTATCTCCTTGAAACTTGACCAAATGAAGTAGTTCTAAGTTCTATCTCCATGGTTTGTTTCCTCTTGAAGTACCCCATGCAGAATCTGGCGAAAACCTCTTTCGTTTGAAAGGGGTTGCCAAGCTTCCAAAAAACTACTAGTTGGCTGAAATCTCAGCAAACATTTTTTCACCAAATCTTGATGATACTTGGTGGTAATGATCAGTTCACTAAGCCCACTTGCCTGTCCAATTTTCACTCTTCTAGGTTCAAGCGTTCGTTTCCAGCAACACTTTGAATTTTTAGGTTTCACTCTGTTTTCTGGTATATAGATAGATGTGTTGAAACTCTAAATCAAATACGGTTTGTGCTAGCTCCTTGAAACTTGACCAAATGAAGTAGTTCTAAGTTCTATCTCTATGGTTTGTTTCCTCTTGAAGTACCCCTTGCAGAGACTGGTGAAAACCACTTTCGTTTGAAAGGGGTTGCCAAGCTTCCAAAAAACTACTTGTTGGCTGAAATCTCAGCAAACATTTTTTCACCAAATCTTGATGATACTTGGTGGTAATGATCACTTCACTAAGCCCACTTGGCTGCCCAATTTTTATTCTTCTAGGTTGAAGCATTCGTTTCCAGTAACAGTTTGAATTTTTAGGTTTCACTGTGTTTTCTCCTACATAGATAGCTGTGTTTGGAATTCTAAATCAAACACGGTTTGTGCTAGCTCCTTGAAACTTGACCAAATGAAGTAGTTCTAAGTTCTATCTCCATGGTTTGCTTCCTCTTGAAGTACCCCATGCAGAATCTGGCGAAAACCTCTTTCGTTTGAAAGGGGTTGCCAAGCTTCCAAAAAACTACTAGTTGGCTGAAATCTCAGCAAACATTTTTTCACCAAATCTTGATGATACTTGGTGGTAATGATCAGTTCACTAAGCCCACTTGCCTGTCCAATTTTTATTCTTCTAGGTTGAAGCATTCGTTTCCAGTAACAGTTTGAATTTTTAGGTTTCACTCTGTTTTCTCCTACATAGATACATGTGTTTTAAACTCTATATCAAATACGGTTTGTGCTAGCTCCTTGAAACTTGAGCAAATGAAGTAGTTCTAAGTTCTATCTCTATGGTTTGTTTCCCCTTGAAGTACCCCATGCAGAGACTGGCGAAAACCACTTTCGTTTGAAAGGGGTTGCCAAGCTTCCAAAAAACTACTAGTTGGCTGAAATCTCAGCAAACATTTTTTCACCAAATCTTGATGATACTTGGTGGTAATGATCAGTTCACTAAGCCCACTTGGCTGCCCAATTTTCACTCTTCTAGGTTCAAGCGTTCGTTTCCAGTAACAGTTTGAATTTTTAGGTTTCACTCTGTTTTCTGCTATATAGATAGATGTGTTGAAACTCTAAATCAAATACGGTTTGTGCTAGCTCCTTGAAACTTGAGCAAATGAAGTAGTTCTAAGTTCTATCTCTATGGTTTGTTTCCTCTTGAAGTACCCCATGAAGAGACTGGCGAAAACCACTTTCATTTGAAAGGGGTTGCCAAGCTTCCAAAAAACTACTAGTTGGCTGAAATCTCAGCAAACATTTTTTCACCGAATCTTGATGATACTTGGTGGTAATGATCAGTTCACTAAGCCCACTTGGCTGCCCAATTTTCACTCTTCTAGGTTCAAGCGTTCGTTTCCAGTAACAGTTTGAATTTTTAGGTTTCACTCTGTTTTCTGCTATATAGATAGATGTGTTGAAACTCTAAATCAAATACGGTTTGTGCTAGCTCCTTGAAACTTGAGCAAATGAAGTAGTTCTAAGTTCTATCTCTATGGTTTGTTTCCTCTTGAAGTACCCCATGCAGAGACTGGCGAAAAACACTTTCGTTTGAAAGGGGTTGCCAAGCTTCCAAAAAACTACTAGTTGGCTGAAATCTCAGCAAACATTTTTTCACCAAATCTTGATGATACTTGGTGGTAATGATCAGTTCACTAAGCCCACTTGGCTGCCCAGTTTTCACTCTTCTAGGTTCAAGCGATCGTTTCCAGCAACACTTTGAATTTTTAGGTTTCACTCTGTTTTCTGCTATATAGATAGATGTGTTGAAACTCTAAATCAAATACGGTTTGTGCTAGCTCCTTGAAACTTGAGCAAATGAAGTAGTTCTAAGTTCTATCTCTATGGTTTGTTTCCTCTTGAAGTACCCCATGCAGAGACTGGCGAAAACCACTTTCGTTTGAAAGGGGTTGCCAAGCTTCCAAAAAACTACTAGTTGGCTGAAATCTCAGCAAACATTTTTTCACCAAATCTTGATGATACTTGGTGGTAATGATCACTTCACTAAGCCCACTTGGCTGCCCAATTTTTATTCTTCTAGGTTGAAGCATTCGTTTCCAGTAACAGTTTGAATTTTTAGGTTTCACTGTGTTTTCTCCTACATAGATAGCTGTGTTTGGAATTCTAAATCAAACACGGTTTGTGCTAGCTCCTTGAAACTTGACCAAATGAAGTAGTTCTAAGTTCTATCTCCATGGTTTGTTTCCTCTTGAAGTACCCCATGCAGAATCTGGCGAAAACCTCTTTCGTTTGAAAGGGGTTGCCAAGCTTCCAAAAAACTACTTGGCTGAAATCTCAGCAAACATTTTTTCACCAAATCTTGATGATACTTGGTGGTAATGATCAGTTCACTAAGCCCACTTGCCTGTCCAATTTTCACTCTTCTAGGTTCAAGCGTTCGTTTCCAGCAACACTTTGAATTTTTAGGTTTCACTCTGTTTTCTGCTATATAGATAGATGTGTTGAAACTCTAAATCAAATACGGTTTGTGCTAGCTCCTTGAAACTTGACCAAATGAAGTAGTTCTAAGTTCTATCTCTATGGTTTGTTTCCTCTTGAAGTACCCCTTGCAGAGACTGGTGAAAACCACTTTCGTTTGAAAGGGGTTGCCAAGCTTCCAAAAAACTACTAGTTGGCTGAAATCTCAGCAAACATTTTTTCACCAAATCTTGATGATACTTGGTGGTAATGATCAGTTCACTAAGCCCACTTGGCTGCCCAATTTTCACTCTTCTAGGTTCAAGCGTTCGTTTCCAGCAACACTTTGAATTTTTAGGTTTCACTCTGTTTTCTGCTATATAGATAGATGTTTTTGAAACTCTAAATCAAATACGGTTTGTGCTAGCTCCTTGAAACTTGACCAAATGAAGTAGTTCTAAGTTCTATCTCTATGGTTTGTTTCCTCTTGAAGTACCCCTTGCAGAGACTGGTGAAAACCACTTTCGTTTGAAAGGGGTTGCCAAGCTTCCAAAAAACTACTAGTTGGCTGAAATCTCAGCAAACATTTTTTCACCAAATCTTGATGATACTTGGTGGTAATGATCACTTCACTAAGCCCACTTGGCTGCCCAATTTTTATTCTTCTAGGTTGAAGCATTCGTTTCCAGTAACAGTTTGAATTTTTAGGTTTCACTCTGTTTTCTCCTACATAGATAGCTGTGTTTGGAATTCTAAATCAAACACGGTTTGTGCTAGCTCCTTGAAACTTGACCAAATGAAGTAGTTCTAAGTTCTATCTCCATCTTTTGCTTCCTCTTGAAGTACCCCATGCAGAATCTGGCGAAAACCTCTTTCGTTTGAAAGGGGTTGCCAAGCTTCCAAAAAACTACTAGTTGGCTGAAATCTCAGCAAACATTTTTTCACCAAATCTTGATGATACTTGGTGGTAATGATCAGTTCACTAAGCCCACTTGCCTGTCCAATTTTTATTCTTCTAGGTTGAAGCATTCGTTTCCAGTAACAGTTTGAATTTTTAGGTTTCACTCTGTTTTCTCCTACATAGATACATGTGTTTTAAACTCTATATCAAATACGGTTTGTGCTAGCTCCTTGAAACTTGAGCAAATGAAGTAGTTCTAAGTTCTATCTCTATGGTTTGTTTCCTCTTGAAGTACCCCATGCAGAGACTGGCGAAAACCACTTTCGTTTGAAAGGGGTTGCCAAGCTTCCAAAAAACTACTAGTTGGCTGAAATCTCAGCAAACATTTTTTCACCAAATCTTGATGATACTTGGTGGTAATGATCACTTCACTAAGCCCACTTGGATGCCCAATTTTTATTCTTCTAGGTTGAAGCATTCGTTTCCAGTAACAGTTTGAATTTTTAGGTTTCACTGTGTTTTCTCCTACATAGATAGCTGTGTTTGGAATTCTAAATCAAACACGGTTTGTGCTAGCTCCTTGAAACTTGACCAAATGAAGTAGTTCTAAGTTCTATCTCCATGGTTTGTTTCCTCTTGAAGTACCCCATGCAGAATCTGGCGAAAACCTCTTTCGTTTGAAAGGGGTTGCCAAGCTTCCAAAAAACTACTAGTTGGCTGAAATCTCAGCAAACATTTTTTCACCAAATCTTGATGATACTTGGTGGTAATGATCAGTTCACTAAGCCCACTTGCCTGTCCTATTTTTATTCTTCTAGGTTGAAGCATTCGTTTCCAGTAACAGTTTGAATTTTTAGGTTTCACTCTGTTTTCTCCTACATAGATACATGTGTTTTAAACTCTATATCAAATACGGTTTGTGCTAGCTCCTTGAAACTTGAGCAAATGAAGTAGTTCTAAGTTCTATCTCTGTGGTTTGTTTCCCCTTGAAGTACCCCATGCAGAGACTGGCGAAAACCACTTTCGCTTGAAAGGGGTTGCCAAGCTTCCAAAAAACTACTAGTTGGCTGAAATCTCAGCAAACATTTTTTCACCAAATCTTGATGATACTTGGTGGTAATGATCAGTTCACTAAGCCCACTTGGCTGCCCAATTTTCACTCTTCTAGGTTCAAGCGTTCGTTTCCAGTAACAGTTTGAATTTTTAGGTTTCACTCTGTTTTCTGCTATATAGATAGATGTGTTTGAAACTCTATATCAAATACGGTTTGTGCTAGCTCCTTGAAACTTGAGCAAATGAAGTAGTTCTAAGTTCTATCTCTATGGTTTGTTTCCCCTTGAAGTACCCCTTGCAGAGACTGGCGAAAAACACTTTCGTTTGAAAGGGGTTGCCAAGCTTCCAAAAAACTACTAGTTGGCTGAAATCTCAGCAAACATTTTTTCACCAAATCTTGATGATACTTGGTGGTAATGATCAGTTCACTAAGCCCACTTGGCTGCCCAATTTTCACTCTTCTAGGTTCAAGCGTTCGTTTCCAGCAACACTTTGAATTTTTAGGTTTCACTCTGTTTTCTGGTATATAGATAGACGTGTTGAAACTCTAAATCAAATACGGTTTGTGCTAGCTCCTTGAAACTTGACCAAATGAAGTAGTTCTAAGTTCTATCTCTATGGTTTGTTTCCTCTTGAAGTACCCCTTGCAGAGACTGGTGAAAACCACTTTCGTTTGAAAGGGGTTGCCAAGCTTCCAAAAAACTACTAGTTGGCTGAAATCTCAGCAAACATTTTTTCACCAAATCTTGATGATACTTGGTGGTAATGATCACTTCACTAAGCCCACTTGGATGCCCAATTTTTATTCTTCTAGGTTGAAGCATTCGTTTCCAGTAACAGTTTGAATTTTTAGGTTTCACTGTGTTTTCTCCTACATAGATAGCTGTGTTTGGAATTCTAAATCAAACACGGTTTGTGCTAGCTCCTTGAAACTTGACCAAATGAAGTAGTTCTAAGTTCTATCTCCATGGTTTGCTTCCTCTTGAAGTACCCCATGCAGAATCTGGCGAAAACCTCTTTCGTTTGAAAGGGGTTGCCAAGCTTCCAAAAAACTACTAGTTGGCTGAAATCTCAGCAAACATTTTTTCACCAAATCTTGATGATACTTGGTGGTAATGATCAGTTCACTAAGCCCACTTGCCTGTCCAATTTTTATTCTTCTAGGTTGAAGCATTCGTTTCCAGTAACAGTTTGAATTTTTAGGTTTCACTCTGTTTTCTCCTACATAGATACATGTGTTTTAAACTCTATATCAAATACGGTTTGTGCTAGCTCCTTGAAACTTGAGCAAATGAAGTAGTTCTAAGTTCTATCTCTATGGTTTGTTTCCCCTTGAAGTACCCCATGCAGAGACTGGCGAAAACCACTTTCGTTTGAAAGGGGTTGCCAAGCTTCCAAAAAACTACTAGTTGGCTGAAATCTCAGCAAACATTTTTTCACCAAATCTTGATGATACTTGGTGGTAATGATCAGTTCACTAAGCCCACTTGGCTGCCCAATTTTCACTCTTCTAGTTTCAAGCGTTCGTTTCCAGTAACAGTTTGAATTTTTAGGTTTCACTCTGTTTTCTGCTATGTAGATAGATGTGTTGAAACTCTAAATCAAATACGGTTTGTGCTAGCTCCTTGAAACTTGAGCAAATGAAGTAGTTCTAAGTTCTATCTCTATGGTTTGTTTCCTCTTGAAGTACCCCATGCAGAGACTGGCGAAAACCACTTTCGTTTGAAAGGGGTTGCCAAGCTTCCAAAAAACTACTAGATGGCTGAAATCTCAGCAAACATTCTTTCACCGAATCTTGATGATACTTGGTGGTAATGATCAGTTCACTAAGCCCACTTGGCTGCCCAATTTTCACTCTTCTAGGTTCAAGCGTTCGTTTCCAGTAACAGTTTGAATTTTTAGGTTTCACTCTGTTTTCTGCTATATAGATAGATGTGTTGAAACTCTAAATCAAATACGGTTTGTGCTAGCTCCTTGAAACTTGAGCAAATGAAGTAGTTCTAAGTTCTATGACTATCGTTTGTTTCCTCTTGAAGTACCCCATGCAGAGACTGGCGAAAAACACTTTCGTTTGAAAGGGGTTGCCAAGCTTCCAAAAAACTACTAGTTGGCTGAAATCTCAGCAAACATTTTTTCACCAAATCTTGATGATACTTGGTGGTAATGATCAGTTCACTAAGCCCACTTGGCTGCCCAATTTTCACTCTTCTAGGTTCAAGCGTTCGTTTCCAGCAACACTTTGAATTTTTAGGATTCACTCTGTTTTCTGGTATATAGATAGATGTGTTGAAACTCTAAATCAAATACGGTTTGTGCTAGCTCCTTGAAACTTGACCAAATGAAGTAGTTCTAAGTTCTATCTCTATGGTTTGTTTCCTCTTGAAGTACCCCTTGCAGAGACTGGTGAAAACCACTTTCGTTTGAAAGGGGTTGCCAAGCTTCCAAAAAACTACTAGTTGGCTGAAATCTCAGCAAACATTTTTTCACCAAATCTTGATGATACTTGGTGGTAATGATCACTTCACTAAGCCCACTTGGCTGCCCAATTTTTATTCTTCTAGGTTGAAGCATTCGTTTCCAGTAACAGTTTGAATTTTTAGGTTTCACTCTGTTTTCTCCTACATAGATACATGTGTTTTAAACTCTATATCAAATACGGTTTGTGCTAGCTCCTTGAAACTTGAGCAAATGAAGTAGTTCTAAGTTCTATCTCCATGGTTTGTTTCCTCTTGAAGTACCCCATGCAGAATCTGGCGAAAACATCTTTCGTTTGAAAGGGGTTGCCAAGCTTCCAAAAAACTACTAGTTGGCTGAAATCTCAGCAAACATTTTTTCACCAAATCTTGATGATACTTGGTGGTAATGATCAGTTCACTAAGCCCACTTGCCTGTCCAATTTTTATTCTTCTAGGTTGAAGCATTCGTTTCCAGTAACAGTTTGAATTTTTAGGTTTCACTCTGTTTTCTCCTACATAGATACATGTGTTTTAAACTCTATATCAAATACGGTTTGTGCTAGCTCCTTGAAACTTGAGCAAATGAAGTAGTTCTAAGTTCTATCTCTATGGTTTGTTTCCCCTTGAAGTACCCCATGCAGAGACTGGCGAAAACCACTTTCGTTTGAAAGGGGTTGCCAAGCTTCCAAAAAACTACTAGTTGGCTGAAATCTCAGCAAACATTTTTTCACCAAATCTTGATGATACTTGGTGGTAATGATCAGTTCACTAAGCCCACTTGGCTGCCCAATTTTCACTCTTCTAGGTTCAAGCGTTCGTTTCCAGCAACACTTTGAATTTTTAGGTTTCACTCTGTTTTCTGGTATATAGATAGATGTGTTGAAACTCTAAATCAAATACGGTTTGTGCTAGCTCCTTGAAAATTGACCAAATGAAGTAGTTCTAAGTTCTATCTCTATGGTTTGTTTCCTCTTGAAGTACCCCTTGCAGAGACTGGTGAAAACCACTTTCGTTTGAAAGGGGTTGCCAAGCTTCCAAAAAACTACTAGTTGGCTGAAATCTCAGCAAACATTTTTTCACCAAATCTTGATGATACTTGGTGGTAATGATCACTTCACTACGCCCACTTGGATGCCCAATTTTTATTCTTCTAGGTTGAAGCATTCGTTTCCAGTAACAGTTTGAATTTTTAGGTTTCACTGTGTTTTCTCCTACATAGATAGCTGTGTTTGGAATTCTAAATCAAACACGGTTTGTGCTAGCTCCTTGAAACTTGACCAAATGAAGTAGTTCTAAGTTCTATCTCCATGGTTTGCTTCCTCTTGAAGTACCCCATGCAGAATCTGGCGAAAACCTCTTTCGTTTGAAAGGGGTTGCCAAGCTTCCAAAAAACTACTAGTTGGCTGAAATCTCAGCAAACATTTTTTCACCAAATCTTGATGATACTTGGTGGTAATGATCAGTTCACTAAGCCCACTTGCCTGTCCAATTTTTATTCTTCTAGGTTGAATCATTCGTTTCCAGTAACAGTTTGAATTTTTAGGTTTCACTCTGTTTTCTCCTACATAGATACATGTGTTTTAAACTCTATATCAAATACGGTTTGTGCTAGCTCCTTGAAACTTGAGCAAATGAAGTAGTTCTAAGTTCTATCTCTATGGTTTGTTTCCCCTTGAAGTACCCCATGCAGAGACTGGCGAAAAACACTTTCGTTTGAAAGGGGTTGCCAAGCTTCCAAAAAACTACTAGTTGGCTGAAATCTCAGCAAACATTTTTTCACCAAATCTTGATGATACTTGGTGGTAATGATCAGTTCACTAAGCCCACTTGGCTGCCCAATTTTCACTCTTCTAGGTTCAAGCGTTCGTTTCCAGTAACAGTTTGAATTTTTAGGTTTCACTCTGTTTTCTGCTATATAGATAGATGTGTTGAAACTCTAAATCAAATACGGTTTGTGCTAGCTCCTTGAAACTTGAGCAAATGAAGTAGTTCTAAGTTCTATCTCTATGGTTTGTTTCCTCTTGAAGTACCCCATGCAGAGACTGGCGAAAACCACTTTCGTTTGAAAGGGGTTGCCAAGCTTCCAAAAAACTACTAGTTGGCTGAAATCTCAGCAAACATTTTTTCACCGAATCTTGATGATACTTGGTGGTAATGATCAGTTCACTAAGCCCACTTGGCTGCCCAATTTTCACTCTTCTAGGTTCAAGCGTTCGTTTCCAGTAACAGTTTGAGTTTTTAGGTTTCACTCTGTTTTCTGCTATATAGATAGATGTGTTGAAACTCTAAATCAAATACGGTTTGGGCTAGCTCCTTGAAACTTGAGCAAATGAAGTAGTTCTAAGTTCTATGTCTATCGTTTGTTTCCTCTTGAAGTACCCCATGCAGAGACTGGCGAAAACCACTTTCGTTTGAAAGGGGTTGCCAAGCTTCCAAAAAACTACTAGTTGGCTGAAATCTCAGCAAACATTTTTTCACCAAATCTTGATGATACTTGGTGGTAATGATCAGTTCACTAAGCCCACTTGGCTGCCCAATTTTCACTCTTCTAGGTTCAAGCGTTCGTTTCCAGCAACACTTTGAATTTTTAGGTTTCACTCTGTTTTCTGGTATATAGATAGATGTGTTGAAACTCTAAATCAAATACGGTTTGTGCTAGCTCCTTGAAACTTGACCAAATGAAGTAGTTCTAAGTTCTATCTCTATGGTTTGTTTCCTCTTGAAGTACCCCTTGCAGAGACTGGTGAAAACCACTTTCGTTTGAAAGGGGTTGCCAAGCTTCCAAAAAACTACTATTTGGCTGAAATCTCAGCAAACATTTTTTCACCAAATCTTGATGATACTTGGTGGTAATGATCACTTCACTAAGCCCACTTGGATGCCCAATTTTTATTCTTCTAGGTTGAAGCATTCGTTTCCAGTAACAGTTTGAATTTTTAGGTTTCACTGTGTTTTCTCCTACATAGATAGCTGTGTTTGGAATTCTAAATCAAACACGGTTTGTGCTAGCTCCTTGAAACTTGACCAAATGAAGTAGTTCTAAGTTCTATCTCCATGGTTTGCTTCCTCTTGAAGTACCCCATGCAGAATCTGGCGAAAACCTCTTTCGTTTGAAAGGGGTTGCCAAGCTTCCAAAAAACTACTAGTTGGCTGAAATCTCAGCAAACATTTTTTCACCAAATCTTGATGATACTTGGTGGTAATGATCAGTTCACTAAGCCCACTTGCCTGTCCAATTTTTATTCTTCTAGGTTGAAGCATTCGTTTCCAGTAACAGTTTGAATTTTTAGGTTTCACTCTGTTTTCTCCTACATAGATACATGTGTTTTAAACTCTATATCAAATACGGTTTGTGCTAGCTCCTTGAAACTTGAGCAAATGAAGTAGTTCTAAGTTCTATCTCTATGGTTTGTTTCCCCTTGAAGTACCCCATGCAGAGACTGGCGAAAACCACTTTCGTTTGAAAGGGGTTGCCAAGCTTCCAAAAAACTACTAGTTGGCTGAAATCTCAGCAAACATTTTTTCACCAAATCTTGATGATACTTGGTGGTAATGATCAGTTCACTAAGCCCACTTGGCTGCCCAATTTTCAGTCTTCTAGGTTCAAGCGTTCGTTTCCAGTAACAGTTTGAATTTTTAGGTTTCACTCTGTTTTCTGCTATATAGATAGATGTGTTGAAACTCTAAATGAAATACGGTTTGTGCTAGCTCCTTGAAACTTGAGCAAATGAAGTAGTTCTAAGTTCTATCTCTATGGTTTGTTTCCTCTTGAAGTACCCCATGCAGAGACTGGCGAAAACCACTTTCGTTTGAAAGGGGTTGCCAAGCTTCCAAAAAACTACTAGTTGGCTGAAATCTCAGCAAACATTTTTTCACCGAATCTTGATGATACTTGGTGGTAATGATCAGTTCACTAAGCCCACTTGGCTGCCCAATTTTCACTCTTCTAGGTTCAAGCGTTCGTTTCCAGTAACAGTTTGAATTTTTAGGTTTCACTCTGTTTTCTGCTATATAGATAGATGTGTTGAAACTCTAAATCAAATACGGTTTGTGCTACCTCCTTGAAACTTGAGCAAATGAAGTAGTTCTAAGTTCTATGTCGATCGTTTGTTTCCTCTTGAAGTACCCCATGCAGAGACTGGCGAAAAACACTTTCGTTTGAAAGGGGTTGCCAAGCTTCCAAAAAACTACTAGTTGGCTGAAATCTCAGCAAACATTTTTTCACCAAATCTTGATGATACTTGGTGGTAATGATCAGTTCACTAAGCCCACTTGGCTGCCCAGTTTTCACTCTTCTAGGTTCAAGCGTTCGTTTCCAGTAACAGTTTGAATTTTTAGGTTTCACTCTGTTTTCTGGTATATAGATAGATGTGTTGAAACTCTAAATCAAATACGGTTTGTGCTAGCTCCTTGAAACTTGAGCAAATGAAGTAGTTCTAAGTTCTATCTCTATGGTTTGTTTCCTCTTGAAGTACCCCATGCAGAGACTGGCGAAAACCACTTTCGTTTGAAAGGGGTTGCCAAGCTTCCAAAAAACTACTAGTTGGCTGAAATCTCAGCAAACATTTTTTCACCAAATCTTGATGATACTTGGTGGTAATGATCACTTCACTAAGCCCACTTGGCTGCCCAATTTTTATTCTTCTAGGTTGAAGCATTCGTTTCCAGTAACAGTTTGAATTTTTAGGTTTCACTCTGTTTTCTCCTACATAGATAGCTGTGTTTGGAATTCTAAATCAAACACGGTTTGTGCTAGCTCCTTGAAACTTGACCAAATGAAGTAGTTCTAAGTTCTATCTCCATGGTTTGTTTCCTCTTGAAGTACCCCATGCAGAATCTGGCGAAAACCTCTTTCGTTTGAAAGGGGTTGCCAAGCTTCCAAAAAACTACTAGTTGGCTGAAATCTCAGCAAACCATTTTTTCACCAAATCTTGATGATACTTGGTGGTAATGATCAGTTCACTAAGCCCACTTGCCTGTCCAATTTTTATTCTTCTAGGTTGAAGCATTCGTTTCCAGTAACAGTTTGAATTTTTAGGTTTCACTCTGTTTTCTTCTACATAGATACATGTGTTTTAAACTCTATATCAAATACGGTTTGTGCTAGCTCCTTGAAACTTGAGCAAATGAAGTAGTTCTAAGTTCTATCTCTATGGTTTGTTTCCCCTTGAAGTACCCCATGCAGAGACTGGCGAAAACCACTTTCGTTTGAAAGGGGTTGCAAAGCTTCCAAAAAACTACTAGTTGGCTGAAATCTCAGCAAACATTTTTTCACCAAATCTTGATGATACTTGGTGGTAATGATCAGTTCACTAAGCCCACTTGGCTGCCCAATTTTCACTCTTCTAGGTTCAAGCGTTCGTTTCCAGTAACAGTTTGAATTTTTAGGTTTCACTCTGTTTTCTGCTATATAGATAGATGTGTTGAAACTCTAAATCAAATACGGTTTGTGCTAGCTCCTTGAAACTTGAGCAAATGAAGTAGTTCTAAGTTCTATCTCTATGGTTTGTTTCCTCTTGAAGTACCCCTTGCAGAGACTGGTGAAAACCACTTTCGTTTGAAAGGGGTTGCCAAGCTTCCAAAAAACTACTAGTTGGCTGAAATCTCAGCAAACATTTTTTCACCAAATCTTGATGATACTTGGTGGTAATGATCACTTCACTAAGCCCACTTGGATGCCCAATTTTTATTCTTCTAGGTTGAAGCATTCGTTTCCAGTAACAGTTTGAATTTTTAGGTTTCACTGTGTTTTCTCCTACATAGATAGCTGTGTTTGGAATTCTAAATCAAACACGGTTTGTGCTAGCTCCTTGAAACTTGACCAAATGAAGTAGTTCTAAGTTCTATCTCCATGGTTTGCTTCCTCTTGAAGTACCCCATGCAGAATCTGGCGAAAACCTCTTTCGTTTGAAAGGGGTTGCCAAGCTTCCAAAAAACTACTAGTTGGCTGAAATCTCAGCAAACATTTTTTCACCAAATCTTGATGATACTTGGTGGTAATGATCAGTTCACTAAGCCCACTTGCCTGTCCAATTTTCACTCTTCTAGGTTCAAGCGTTCGTTTCCAGCAACACTTTGAATTTTTAGGTTTCACTCTGTTTTCTGGTATATAGATAGATGTGTTGAAACTCTAAATCAAATACGGTTTGTGCTAGCTCCTTGAAACTTGACCAAATGAAGTAGTTCTAAGTTCTATCTCTATGGTTTGTTTCCTCTTGAAGTACCCCTTGCAGAGACTGGTGAAAACCACTTTCGTTTGAAAGGGGTTGCCAAGCTTCCAAAAAACTACTAGTTGGCTGAAATCTCAGCAAACATTTTTTCACCAAATCTTGATGATACTTGGTGGTAATGATCACTTCACTAAGCCCACTTGGCTGCCCAATTTTTATTCTTCTAGGTTGAAGCATTCGTTTCCAGTAACAGTTTGAATTTTTAGTTTTCACTGTGTTTTCTCCTACATAGATAGCTGTGTTAGGAATTCTAAATCAAACACGGTTTGTGCTAGCTCCTTGAAACTTGACCAAATGAAGTAGTTCTAAGTTCTATCTCCATGGTTTGCTTCCTCTTGAAGTACCCCATGCAGAATCTGGCGAAAACCACTTTCGTTTGCAGGGGTTGCCAAGCTTCCAAAAAACTACTAGTTGGCTGAAATCTCAGCAAACATTTTTTCACCAAATCTTGATGATACTTGGTGGTAATGATCAGTTCACTAAGCCCACTTGCCTGTCCAATTTTTATTCTTCTAGGTTGAAGCATTCGTTTCCAGTAACAGTTTGAATTTTTAGGTTTCACTCTGTTTTCTCCTACATAGATACATGTGTTTTAAACTCTATATCAAATACGGTTTGTGCTAGCTCCTTGAAAATTGAGCAAATGAAGTAGTTCTAAGTTCTATCTCTATGGTTTGTTTCCCCTTGAAGTACCCCATGCAGAGTCAGGCGAAAACCACTTTCGTTTGAAAGGGGTTGCCAAGCTTCCAAAAAACTACTAGTTGGCTGAAATCTCAGCAAACATTTTTTCACCAAATCTTGATGTTACTTGGTGGTAATGATCAGTTCACTAAGCCCACTTGGCTGCCCAATTTTCACTCTTCTAGGTTCAAGCGTTCGTTTCCAGTAACAGTATGAATTTTTAGGTTTCACTCTGTTTTCTGCTATATAGATAGATGTGTTGAAACTCTAAATCAAATACGGTTTGTGCTAGCTCCTTGAAACTTGAGCAAATGAAGTAGTTCTAAGTTCTATCTCTATGGTTTGTTTCCTCTTGAAGTACCCCATGCAGAGACTGGCGAAAACCACTTTCGTTTGAAAGGGGTTGCCAAGCTTCCAAAAAACTACTAGTTGGCTGAAATCTCAGCAAACATTTTTTCACCGAATCTTGATGATACTTGGTGGTAATGATCAGTTCACTAAGCCCACTTGGCTGCCCAGTTTTCACTCTTCTAGGTTCAAGCGTTCGTTTCCAGTAACAGTTTGAATTTTTAGGTTTCACTCTGTTTTCTGCTATATAGATAGATGTGTTGAAACTCTAAATCAAATACGGTTTGTGCTAGCTCCTTGAAACTTGAGCAAATGAAGTAGTTCTAAGTTCTATCTCTATGGTTTGTTTCCTCTTGAAGTACCCCATGCAGAGACTGGCGAAAACCACTTTCGTTTGAAAGGGGTTGCCAAGCTTCCAAAAAACTACTAGTTGGCTGAAATCTCAGCAAACATTTTTTCACCAAATCTTGATGATACTTGGTGGTAATGATCAGTTCACTAAGCCCACTTGGCTGCCCAGTTTTCACTCTTCTAGGTTCAAGCGTTCGTTTCCAGTAACAGTTTGAATTTTTAGGTTTCACTCTGTTTTCTGCTATATAGATAGATGTGTTGAAACTCTAAATCAAATACGGTTTGTGCTAGCTCCTTGAAACTTGAGCAAATGAAGTAGTTCTAAGTTCTATCTCTATGGTTTGTTTCCTCTTGAAGTACCCCATGCAGAGACTGGCGAAAACCACTTTCGTTTGAAAGGGGTTGCCAAGCTTCCAAAAAACTACTAGTTGGCTGAAATCTCAGCAAACATTTTTTCACCAAATCTTGATGATACTTGGTGGTAATGATCACTTCACTAAGCCCACTTGGCTGCCCAATTTTTATTCTTCTAGGTTGAAGCATTCGTTTCCAGTAACAGTTTGAATTTTTAGTTTTCACTGTGTTTTCTCCTACATAGATAGCTGTGTTTGGAATTCTAAATCAAACACGGTTTGTGCTAGCTCCTTGAAACTTGACCAAATGAAGTAGTTCTAAGTTCTATCTCCATGGTTTGCTTCCTCTTGAAGTACCCCATGGAGAATCTGGCGAAAACCTCTTTCGTTTGAAAGGGGTTGCCAAGCTTCCAAAAAACTACTAGTTGGCTGAAATCTCAGCAAACATTTTTTCACCAAATCTTGATGATACTTGGTGGTAATGATCAGTTCACTAAGCCCACTTGCCTGTCCAATTTTTATTCTTCTAGGTTGAAGCATTCGTTTCCAGTAACAGTTTGAATTTTTAGGTTTCACTCTCTTTTCTCCTACATAGATACATGTGTTTTAAACTCTATATCAAATACGGTTTGTGCTAGCTCCTTGAAAATTGAGCAAATGAAGTAGTTCTAAGTTCTATCTCTATGGTTTGTTTCCCCTTGAAGTACCCCATGCAGAGTCAGGCGAAAACCACTTTCGTTTGAAAGGGGTTGCCAAGCTTCCAAAAAACTACTAGTTGGCTGAAATCTCAGCAAACATTTTTTCACCAAATCTTGATGATACTTGGTGGTAATGATCAGTTCACTAAGCCCACTTGGCTGCCCAATTTTCACTCTTCTAGGTTCAAGCGTTCGTTTCAGTAACAGTTTGAATTTTTAGGTTTCACTCTGTTTTCTGCTATATAGATAGATGTGTTGAAACTCTAAATCAAATACGGTTTGTGCTAGCTCCTTGAAACTTGAGCAAATGAAGTAGTTCTAAGTTCTATCTCTATGGTTTGTTTCCTCTTGAAGTACCCCATGCAGAGACTGGCGAAAACCACTTTCGTTTGAAAGGGGTTGCCAAGCTTCCAAAAAACTACTAGTTGGCTGAAATCTCAGCAAACATTTTTTCACCGAATCTTGATGATACTTGGTGGTAATGATCAGTTCACTAAGCCCACTTGGCTGCCCAGTTTTCACTCTTCTAGGTTCAAGCGTTCGTTTCCAGTAACAGTTTGAATTTTTAGGTTTCACTCTGTTTTCTGCTATATAGATAGATGTGTTGAAACTCTAAATCAAATACGGTTTGTGCTAGCTCCTTGAAACTTGAGCAAATGAAGTAGTTCTAAGTTCTATCTCTATGGTTTGTTTCCTCTTGAAGTACCCCATGCAGAGACTGGCGAAAACCACTTTCGTTTGAAAGGGGTTGCCAAGCTTCCAAAAAACTACTAGTTGGCTGAAATCTCAGCAAACATTTTTTCACCAAATCTTGATGATACTTGGTGGTAATGATCAGTTCACTAAGCCCACTTGGCTGCCCAGTTTTCACTCTTCTAGGTTCAAGCGTTCGTTTCCAGTAACAGTTTGAATTTTTAGGTTTCACTCTGTTTTCTGCTATATAGATAGATGTGTTGAAACTCTAAATCAAATACGGTTTGTGCTAGCTCCTTGAAACTTGAGCAAATGAAGTAGTTCTAAGTTCTATCTCTATGGTTTGTTTCCTCTTGAAGTACCCCATGCAGAGACTGGCGAAAACCACTTTCGTTTGAAAGGGGTTGCCAAGCTTCCAAAAAACTACTAGTTGGCTGAAATCTCAGCAAACATTTTTCACCAAATCTTGATGATACTTGGTGGTAATGATCACTTCACTAAGCCCACTTGGCTGCCCAATTTTTATTCTTCTAGGTTGAAGCATTCGTTTCCAGTAACAGTTTGAATTTTTAGTTTTCACTGTGTTTTCTCCTACATAGATAGCTGTGTTTGGAATTCTAAATCAAACACGGTTTGTGCTAGCTCCTTGAAACTTGACCAAATGAAGTAGTTCTAAGTTCTATCTCCATGGTTTGCTTCCTCTTGAAGTACCCCATGCAGAATCTGGCGAAAACCACTTTCGTTTGCAGGGGTTGCCAAGCTTCCAAAAAACTACTAGTTGGCTGAAATCTCAGCAAACATTTTTTCACCAAATCTTGATGATACTTGGTGGTAATGATCAGTTCACTAAGCCCACTTGCCTGTCCAATTTTTATTCTTCTAGGTTGAAGCATTCGTTTCCAGTAACAGTTTGAATTTTTAGGTTTCACTCTGTTTTCTCCTACATAGATACATGTGTTTTAAACTCTATATCAAATACGGTTTGTGCTAGCTCCTTGAAAATTGAGCAAATGAAGTAGTTCTAAGTTCTATCTCTATGGTTTGTTTCCCCTTGAAGTACCCCATGCAGAGTCAGGCGAAAACCACTTTCGTTTGAAAGGGGTTGCCAAGCTTCCAAAAAACTACTAGTTGGCTGAAATCTCAGCAAACATTTTTTCACCAAATCTTGATGATACTTGGTGGTAATGATCAGTTCACTAAGCCCACTTGGCTGCCCAATTTTCACTCTTCTAGGTTCAAGCGTTCGTTTCCAGTAACAGTATGAATTTTTAGGTTTCACTCTGTTTTCTGCTATATAGATAGATGTGTTGAAACTCTAAATCAAATACGGTTTGTGCTAGCTCCTTGAAACTTGAGCAAATGAAGTAGTTCTAAGTTCTATCTCTATGGTTTGTTTCCTCTTGAAGTACCCCATGCAGAGACTGGCGAAAACCACTTTCGTTTGAAAGGGGTTGCCAAGCTTCCAAAAAACTACTAGTTGGCTGAAATCTCAGCAAACATTTTTTCACCGAATCTTGATGATACTTGGTGGTAATGATCAGTTCACTAAGCCCACTTGGCTGCCCAGTTTTCACTCTTCTAGGTTCAAGCGTTCGTTTCCAGTAACAGTTTGAATTTTTAGGTTTCACTCTGTTTTCTGCTATATAGATAGATGTGTTGAAACTCTAAATCAAATACGGTTTGTGCTAGCTCCTTGAAACTTGAGCAAATGAAGTAGTTCTAAGTTCTATCTCTATGGTTTGTTTCCTCTTGAAGTACCCCATGCAGAGACTGGCGAAAACCACTTTCGTTTGAAAGGGGTTGCCAAGCTTCCAAAAAACTACTAGTTGGCTGAAATCTCAGCAAACATTTTTTCACCAAATCTTGATGATACTTGGTGGTAATGATCAGTTCACTAAGCCCACTTGGCTGCCCAGTTTTCACTCTTCTAGGTTCAAGCGTTCGTTTCCAGTAACAGTTTGAATTTTTAGGTTTCACTCTGTTTTCTGCTATATAGATAGATGTGTTGAAACTCTAAATCAAATACGGTTTGTGCTAGCTCCTTGAAACTTGAGCAAATGAAGTAGTTCTAAGTTCTATCTCTATGGTTTGTTTCCTCTTGAAGTACCCCATGCAGAGACTGGCGAAAACCACTTTCGTTTGAAAGGGGTTGCCAAGCTTCCAAAAAACTACTAGTTGGCTGAAATCTCAGCAAACATTTTTTCACCGAATCTTGATGATACTTGGTGGTAATGATCAGTTCACTAAGCCCACTTGGCTGCCCAGTTTTCACTCTTCTAGGTTCAAGCGTTCGTTTCCAGTAACAGTTTGAATTTTTAGGTTTCACTCTGTTTTCTGCTATATAGATAGATGTGTTGAAACTCTAAATCAAATACGGTTTGTGCTAGCTCCTTGAAACTTGAGCAAATGAAGTAGTTCTAAGTTCTATCTCTATGGTTTGTTTCCTCTTGAAGTACCCCATGCAGAGACTGGCGAAAACCACTTTCGTTTGAAAGGGGTTGCCAAGCTTCCAAAAAACTACTAGTTGGCTGAAATCTCAGCAAACATTTTTTCACCAAATCTTGATGATACTTGGTGGTAATGATCAGTTCACTAAGCCCACTTGGCTGCCCAGTTTTCACTCTTCTAGGTTCAAGCGTTCGTTTCCAGTAACAGTTTGAATTTTTAGGTTTCACTCTGTTTTCTGCTATATAGATAGATGTGTTGAAACTCTAAATCAAATACGGTTTGTGCTAGCTCCTTGAAACTTGAGCAAATGAAGTAGTTCTAAGTTCTATCTCTATGGTTTGTTTCCTCTTGAAGTACCCCATGCAGAGACTGGCGAAAACCACTTTCGTTTGAAAGGGGTTGCCAAGCTTCCAAAAAACTACTAGTTGGCTGAAATCTCAGCAAACATTTTTTCACCAAATCTTGATGATACTTGGTGGTAATGATCACTTCACTAAGCCCACTTGGCTGCCCAATTTTTATTCTTCTAGGTTGAAGCATTCGTTTCCAGTAACAGTTTGAATTTTTAGTTTTCACTGTGTTTTCTCCTACATAGATAGCTGTGTTTGGAATTCTAAATCAAACACGGTTTGTGCTAGCTCCTTGAAACTTGACCAAATGAAGTAGTTCTAAGTTCTATCTCCATGGTTTGCTTCCTCTTGAAGTACCCCATGGAGAATCTGGCGAAAACCTCTTTCGTTTGAAAGGGGTTGCCAAGCTTCCAAAAAACTACTAGTTGGCTGAAATCTCAGCAAACATTTTTTCACCGAATCTTGATGATACTTGGTGGTAATGATCAGTTCACTAAGCCCACTTGGCTGCCCAGTTTTCACTCTTCTAGGTTCAAGCGTTCGTTTCCAGTAACAGTTTGAATTTTTAGGTTTCACTCTGTTTTCTCCTACATAGATACATGTGTTTTAACCTCTATATCAAATACGGTTTGTGCTAGCTCCTTGAAAATTGAGCAAATGAAGTAGTTCTAAGTTCTATCTCTATGGTTTGTTTCCCCTTGAAGTACCCCATGCAGAGTCAGGCGAAAACCACTTTCGTTTGAAAGGGGTTGCCAAGCTTCCAAAAAACTACTAGTTGGCTGAAATCTCAGCAAACATTTTTTCACCAAATCTTGATGATACTTGGTGGTAATGATCAGTTCACTAAGCCCACTTGGCTGCCCAATTTTCACTCTTCTAGGTTCAAGCGTTCGTTTCCAGTAACAGTTTGAATTTTTAGGTTTCACTCTGTTTTCTGCTATATAGATAGATGTGTTGAAACTCTAAATCAAATACGGTTTGTGCTAGCTCCTTGAAACTTGAGCAAATGAAGTAGTTCTAAGTTCTATCTCTATGGTTTGTTTCCTCTTGAAGTACCCCATGCAGAGACTGGCGAAAACCACTTTCGTTTGAAAGGGGTTGCCAAGCTTCCAAAAAACTACTAGTTGGCTGAAATCTCAGCAAACATTTTTTCACCGAATCTTGATGATACTTGGTGGTAATGATCAGTTCACTAAGCCCACTTGGCTGCCCAGTTTTCACTCTTCTAGGTTCAAGCGTTCGTTTCCAGTAACAGTTTGAATTTTTAGGTTTCACTCTGTTTTCTGCTATATAGATAGATGTGTTGAAACTCTAAATCAAATACGGTTTGTGCTAGCTCCTTGAAACTTGAGCAAATGAAGTAGTTCTAAGTTCTATCTCTATGGTTTGTTTCCTCTTGAAGTACCCCATGCAGAGACTGGCGAAAACCACTTTCGTTTGAAAGGGGTTGCCAAGCTTCCAAAAAACTACTAGTTGGCTGAAATCTCAGCAAACATTTTTTCACCAAATCTTGATGATACTTGGTGGTAATGATCAGTTCACTAAGCCCACTTGGCTGCCCAGTTTTCACTCTTCTAGGTTCAAGCGTTCGTTTCCAGTAACAGTTTGAATTTTTAGGTTTCACTCTGTTTTCTGCTATATAGATAGATGTGTTGAAACTCTAAATCAAATACGGTTTGTGCTAGCTCCTTGAAACTTGAGCAAATGAAGTAGTTCTAAGTTCTATCTCTATGGTTTGTTTCCTCTTGAAGTACCCCATGCAGAGACTGGCGAAAACCACTTTCGTTTGAAAGGGGTTGCCAAGCTTCCAAAAAACTACTAGTTGGCTGAAATCTCAGCAAACATTTTTTCACCAAATCTTGATGATACTTGGTGGTAATGATCACTTCACTAAGCCCACTTGGCTGCCCAATTTTTATTCTTCTAGGTTGAAGCATTCGTTTCCAGTAACAGTTTGAATTTTTAGTTTTCACTGTGTTTTCTCCTACATAGATAGCTGTGTTTGGAATTCTAAATCAAACACGGTTTGTGCTAGCTCCTTGAAACTTGACCAAATGAAGTAGTTCTAAGTTCTATCTCCATGGTTTGCTTCCTCTTGAAGTACCCCATGCAGAATCTGGCGAAAACCACTTTTGTTTGCAGGGGTTGCCAAGCTTCCAAAAAACTACTAGTTGGCTGAAATCTCAGCAAACATTTTTTCACCAAATCTTGATGATACTTGGTGGTAATGATCAGTTCACTAAGCCCACTTGCCTGTCCAATTTTTATTCTTCTAGGTTGAAGCATTCGTTTCCAGTAACAGTTTGAATTTTTAGGTTTCACTCTGTTTTCTCCTACATAGATACATGTGTTTTAAACTCTATATCAAATACGGTTTGTGCTAGCTCCTTGAAAATTGAGCAAATGAAGTAGTTCTAAGTTCTATCTCTATGGTTTGTTTCCCCTTGAAGTACCCCATGCAGAGTCAGGCGAAAACCACTTTCGTTTGAAAGGGGTTGCCAAGCTTCCAAAAAACTACTAGTTGGCTGAAATCTCAGCAAACATTTTTTCACCAAATCTTGATGATACTTGGTGGTAATGATCAGTTCACTAAGCCCACTTGGCTGCCCAATTTTCACTCTTCTAGGTTCAAGCGTTCGTTTCCAGTAACAGTTTGAATTTTTAGGTTTCACTCTGTTTTCTGCTATATAGATAGATGTGTTGAAACTCTAAATCAAATACGGTTTGTGCTAGCTCCTTGAAACTTGAGCAAATGAAGTAGTTCTAAGTTCTATCTCTATGGTTTGTTTCCTCTTGAAGTACCCCATGCAGAGACTGGCGAAAACCACTTTCGTTTGAAAGGGGTTGCCAAGCTTCCAAAAAACTACTAGTTGGCTGAAATCTCAGCAAACATTTTTTCACCGAATCTTGATGATACTTGGTGGTAATGATCAGTTCACTAAACCCACTTGGCTGCCCAGTTTTCACTCTTCTAGGTTCAAGCGTTCGTTTCCAGTAACAGTTTGAATTTTTAGGTTTCACTCTGTTTTCTGCTATATAGATAGATGTGTTGAAACTCTAAATCAAATACGGTTTGTGCTAGCTCCTTGAAACTTGAGCAAATGAAGTAGTTCTAAGTTCTATCTCTATGGTTTGTTTCCTCTTGAAGTACCCCATGCAGAGACTGGCGAAAACCACTTTCGTTTGAAAGGGGTTGCCAAGCTTCCAAAAAACTACTAGTTGGCTGAAATCTCAGCAAACATTTTTTCACCGAATCTTGATGATACTTGGTGGTAATGATCAGTTCACTAAGCCCACTTGGCTGCCCAGTTTTCACTCTTCTAGGTTCAAGCGTTCGTTTCCAGTAACAGTTTGAATTTTTAGGTTTCACTCTGTTTTCTGCTATATAGATAGATGTGTTGAAACTCTAAATCAAATACGGTTTGTGCTAGCTCCTTGAAACTTGAGCAAATGAAGTAGTTCTAAGTTCTATCTCTATGGTTTGTTTCCTCTTGAAGTACCCCATGCAGAGACTGGCGAAAACCACTTTCGTTTGAAAGGGGTTGCCAAGCTTCCAAAAAACTACTAGTTGGCTGAAATCTCAGCAAACATTTTTTCACCAAATCTTGATGATACTTGGTGGTAATGATCACTTCACTAAGCCCACTTGGCTGCCCAATTTTTATTCTTCTAGGTTGAAGCATTCGTTTCCAGTAACAGTTTGAATTTTTAGTTTTCACTGTGTTTTCTCCTACATAGATAGCTGTGTTTGGAATTCTAAATCAAACACGGTTTGTGCTAGCTCCTTGAAACTTGACCAAATGAAGTAGTTCTAAGTTCTATCTCCATGGTTTGCTTCCTCTTGAAGTACCCCATGGAGAATCTGGCGAAAACCTCTTTCGTTTGAAAGGGGTTGCCAAGCTTCCAAAAAACTACTAGTTGGCTGAAATCTCAGCAAACATTTTTTCACCAAATCTTGATGATACTTGGTGGTAATGATCAGTTCACTAAGCCCACTTGCCTGTCCAATTTTTATTCTTCTAGGTTGAAGCATTCGTTTCCAGTAACAGTTTGAATTTTTAGGTTTCACTCTGTTTTCTCCTACATAGATACATGTGTTTTAAACTCTATATCAAATACGGTTTGTGCTAGCTCCTTGAAACTTGAGCAAATGAAGTAGTTCTAAGTTCTATCTCTATGGTTTGTTTCCCCTTGAAGTACCCCATGCAGAGTCAGGCGAAAACCACTTTCGTTTGAAAGGGGTTGCCAAGCTTCCAAAAAACTACTAGTTGGCTGAAATCTCAGCAAACATTTTTTCACCAAATCTTGATGATACTTGGTGGTAATGATCAGTTCACTAAGCCCACTTGGCTGCCCAATTTTCACTCTTCTAGGTTCAAGCGTTCGTTTCCAGTAACAGTTTGAATTTTTAGGTTTCACTCTGTTTTCTGCTATATAGATAGATGTGTTGAAACTCTAAATCAAATACGGTTTGTGCTAGCTCCTTGAAACTTGAGCAAATGAAGTAGTTCTAAGTTCTATCTCTATGGTTTGTTTCCTCTTGAAGTACCCCATGCAGAGACTGGCGAAAACCACTTTCGTTTAAAAGGGGTTGGCAAGCTTCCAAAAAACTACTAGTTGGCTGAAATCTCAGCAAACATTTTTTCAGCAAATCTTGATGATACTTGGTGGTAATGATCAGTTCACTAAGCCCACTTGGCTGCCCAATTTTCACTCTTCTAGGTTCAAGCGTTCGTTTCCAGTAACAGTTTGAATTTTTAGGTTTCACTCTGTTTTCTCCTACATAGATACATGTGTTTTAAACTCTATATCAAATACGGTTTGTGCTAGCTCCTTGAAACTTGAGCAAATGAAGTAGTTCTAAGTTCTATCTCTATGGTTTGTTTCCCCTTGAAGTACCCCTTGCAGAGACTGGCGAAAAACACTTTCGTTTGAAAGGGGTTGCCAAGCTTCCAAAAAACTACTAGTTGGCTGAAATCTCAGCTAACATTTTTTCACCAAATCTTGATGATACTTGGTGGTAATGATCAGTTCACTAAGCCCACTTGGCTGCCCAATTTTCACTCTTCTAGGTTCAAGCGTTCGTTTCCAGCAACACTTTGAATTTTTAGGTTTCACTCTGTTTTCTGGTATATAGATAGATGTGTTGAAACTCTAAATCAAATACGGTTTGTGCTAGCTCCTTGAAACTTGAGCAAATGAAGTAGTTCTAAGTTCTATCTCTATGGTTTGTTTCCTCTTGAAGTACCCCTTGCAGAGACTGGTGAAAACCACTTTCGTTTGAAAGGGGTTGCCAAGCTTCCAAAAAACTACTAGTTGGCTGAAATCTCAGCTAACATTTTTTCACCAAATCTTGATGATACTTGGTGGTAATGATCAGTTCACTAAGCCCACTTGGCTGCCCAATTTTCACTCTTCTAGGTTCAAGCGTTCGTTTCCAGCAACACTTTGAATTTTTAGGTTTCACTCTGTTTTCTGGTATATAGATAGAGGTGTGGAAACTCTAAATCAAATACGGTTTGTGCTAGCTCCTTGAAACTTGAGCAAATGAAGTAGTTCTAAGTTCTATCTCTATGGTTTGTTTCCTCTTGAAGTGCCCCTTGCAGAGACTGGTGAAAACCACTTTCGTTTGAAAGGGGTTGCCAAGCTTCCAAAAAACTACTAGTTGGCTGAAATCTCAGCAAACATTTTTTCACCAAATCTTGATGATACTTGGTGGTAATGATCAGTTCACTAAGCCCACTTGGCTGCCCAATTTTCACTCTTCTAGGTTCAAGCGTTCGTTTCCAGTAACAGTTTGAATTTTTAGGTTTCACTCTGTTTTCTGCTATATAGATAGATGTGTTGAAACTCTAAATCAAATACGGTTTGTGCTAGCTCCTTGAAACTTGAGCAAATGAAGTAGTTCTAAGTTCTATCTCTATGGTTTGTTTCCTCTTGAAGTACCCCATGCAGAGACTGGCGAAAACCACTTTCGTTTGAAAGGGGTTGCCAAGCTTCCAAAAAACTACTAGTTGGCTGAAACCTCAGCAAACATTTTTTCACCAAATCTTGATGATACTTGGTGGTAATGATCAGTTCACTAAGCCCACTTGGCTGCCCAATTTTCACTCTTCTAGGTTCAAGCGTTCGTTTCCAGCAACACTTTGAATTTTTAGGTTTCACTCTGTTTTCTGCTATATAGATAGATGTGTTGAAACTCTAAATCAAATACGGTTTGTGCTAGCTCCTTGAAACTTGAGCAAATGAAGTAGTTCTAAGTTCTAGGTCTATGGTTTGTTTCCTCTTGAAGTACCCCATGCAGAGACTGGCGAAAAACACTTTCGTTTGAAAGGGGTTGGCAAGCTTCCAAAAAACTACTAGTTGGCTGAAATCTCAGCAAACATTTTTTCAGCAAATCTTGATGATACTTGGTGGTAATGATCAGTTCACTAAGCCCACTTGGCTGCCCAATTTTTATTCTTCTAGGTTGAAGCATTCGTTTCCAGTAACAGTTTGAATTTTTAGGTTTCACTCTGTTTTCTCCTACATAGATAGCTGTGTTTGGAATTCTAAATCAAACACGGTTTGTGCTAGCTCCTTGAAACTTGACCAAATGAAGTAGTTCTAAGTTCTATCTCTATGGTTTGTTTCCTCTTGAAGTACCCCTTGCAGAGACTGGCGAAAACCACTTTCGTTTGAAAGGGGTTGCCAAGCTTCCAAAAAACTACTAGTTGGCTGAAATCTCAGCAAACATTTTTTCACCAAATCTTGATGATACTTGGTGGTAATGATCAGTTCACTAAGCCCACTTGGCTGCCCAATTTTCACTCTTCTAGGTTCAAGCGTTCGTTTCCAGTAACAGTTTGAATTTTTAGGTTTCACTCTGTTTTCTGCTATATAGATAGATGTGTTGAAACTCTAAATCAAATACGGTTTGTGCTAGCTCCTTGAAACTTGAGCAAATGAAGTAGTTCTAAGTTCTATCTCTATGGTTTGTTTCCTCTTGAAGTACCCCATGCAGAGACTGGCGAAAACCACTTTCGTTTGAAAGGGGTTGCCAAGCTTCCAAAAAACTACTAGTTGGCTGAAATCTCAGCAAACATTTTTTCACCAAATCTTGATGAAACTTGGTGGTAATGATCAATTCACTAAGCCCACTTGGCTGCCCAATTTTCACTCTTCTAGGTTCAAGCGTTCGTTTCCAGTAACAGTTTGAATTTTTAGGTTTCACTCTGTTTTCTGCTATATAGATAGATGTGTTTGAAACTCTATATTAAATACGGTTTGTGCTAGCTCCTTGAAACTTGAGCAAATGAAGTAGTTCTAAGTTCTATGTCTATGGTTTGTTTCCCCTTGAAGTACCCCTTGCAGAGACTGGCGAAAACCACTTTCGTTTGAAAGGGGTTGCCAAGCTTCCAAAAAACTACTAGTTGGCTGAAATCTCAGCAAACATTTTTTCACCAAATCTTGATGAAACTTGGTGGTAATGATCAATTCACTAAGCCCACTTGGCTGCCCAATTTTCACTCTTCTAGGTTCAAGCGTTCGTTTCCAGTAACAGTTTGAATTTTTAGGTTTCACTCTGTTTTCTGCTATATAGATAGATGTGTTTGAAACTCTATATTAAATACGGTGTGTGCTAGCTCCTTGAAACTTGAGCAAATGAAGTAGTTCTAAGTTCTATGTCTATGGTTTGTTTCCCCTTGAAGTACCCCTTGCAGAGACTGGCGAAAAACACTTTCGTTTGAAAGGGGTTGCCAAGCTTCCAAAAAACTACTAGTTGGCTGAAATCTCAGCAAACATTTTTTCACCAAATCTTGATGATACTTGGTGGTAATGATCAGTTCACTAAGCCCACTTGGCTGCCCAATTTTCACTCTTCTAGGTTCAAGCGTTCGTTTCCAGCAACACTTTGAATTTTTAGGTTTCACTCTGTTTTCTGCTATATAGATAGATGTGTTGAAACTCTAAATCAAATACGGTTTGTGCTAGCTCCTTGAAACTTGAGCAAATGAAGTAGTTCTAAGTTCTAGGTCTATGGTTTGTTTCCTCTTGAAGTACCCCATGCAGAGACTGGCGAAAAACACTTTCGTTTGAAAGGGGTTGCCAAGCTTCCAAAAAACTACTAGTTGGCTGAAATCTCAGCAAACATTTTTTCACCAAATCTTGATGATACTTGGTGGTAATGATCAGTTCACTAAGCCCACTTGCCTGTCCAATTTTTATTCTTCTAGGTTGAAGCATTCGTTTCCAGTAACAGTTTGAATTTTTAGGTTTCACTCTGTTTTCTCCTACATAGATACATGTGTTTTAAACTCTATATCAAATACGGTTTGTGCTAGCTCCTTGAAACTTGAGCAAATGAAGTAGTTCTAAGTTCTATCTCTATGGTTTGTTTCCCCTTGAAGTACCCCATGCAGAGACTGGCGAAAACCACTTTCGTTTGAAAGGGGTTGCCAAGCTTCCAAAAAACTACTAGTTGGATGAAATCTCAGCAAACATTTTTTCACCAAATCTTGATGATACTTGGTGGTAATGATCAGTTCACTAAGCCCACTTGGCTGCCCAATTTTCACTCTTCTAGGTTCAAGCGTTCGTTTCCAGTAACAGTTTGAATTTTTAGGTTTCACTCTGTTTTCTGCTATATAGATAGATGTGTTGAAACTCTAAATCAAATACGGTTTGTGCTAGCTCCTTGAAACTTGAGCAAATGAAGTAGTTCTAAGTTCTATCTCTATGGTTTGTTTCCTCTTTAAGTACCCCATGCAGAGACTGGCGAAAACCACTTTCGTTTAAAAGGGGTTGGCAAGCTTCCAAAAAACTACTAGTTGGCTGAAATCTCAGCAAACATTTTTTCAGCAAATCTTGATGATACTTGGTGGTAATGATCAGTTCACTAAGCCCACTTGGCTGCCCAATTTTCACTCTTCTAGGTTCAAGCGTTCGTTTCCAGTAACAGTTTGAATTTTTAGGTTTCACTCTGTTTTCTCCTACATAGATACATGTGTTTTAAACTCTATATCAAATACGGTTTGTGCTAGCTCCTTGAAACTTGAGCAAATGAAGTAGTTCTAAGTTCTATCTATATGGTTTGTTTCCCCTTGAAGTACCCCTTGCAGAGACTGGCGAAAAACACTTTCGTTTGAAAGGGGTTGCCAAGCTTCCAAAAAACTACTAGTTGGCTGAAATCTCAGCTAACATTTTTTCACCAAATCTTGATGATACTTGGTGGTAATGATCAGTTCACTAAGCCCACTTGGCTGCCCAATTTTCACTCTTCTAGGTTCAAGCGTTCGTTTCCAGCAACACTTTGAATTTTTAGGTTTCACTCTGTTTTCTGGTATATAGATAGAGGTGTGGAAACTCTAAATCAAATACGGTTTGTGCTAGCTCCTTGAAACTTGAGCAAATGAAGTAGTTCTAAGTTCTATCTCTATGGTTTGTTTCCTCTTGAAGTACCCCTTGCAGAGACTGGTGAAAACCACTTTCGTTTGAAAGGGGTTGCCAAGCTTCCAAAAAACTACTAGTTGGCTGAAATCTCAGCAAACATTTTTTCACCAAATCTTGATGATACTTGGTGGTAATGATCAGTTCACTAAGCCCACTTGGCTGCCCAATTTTCACTCTTCTAGGTTCAAGCGTTCGTTTCCAGTAACAGTTTGAATTTTTAGGTTTCACTCTGTTTTCTGCTATATAGATAGATGTGTTGAAACTCTAAATCAAATACGGTTTGTGCTAGCTCCTTGAAACTTGAGCAAATGAAGTAGTTCTAAGTTCTATCTCTATGGTTTGTTTCCTCTTGAAGTACCCCTTGCAGAGACTGGCGAAAAACACTTTCGTTTGAAAGGGGTTGCCAAGCTTCCAAAAAACTACTAGTTGGCTGAAATCTCAGCAAACATTTTTTCACCAAATCTTGATGATACTTGGTAGTAATGATCAGTTCACTAAGCCCACTTGGCTGCCCAATTTTTATTCTTCTAGGTTGAAGCATTCGTTTCCAGTAACAGTTTGAATTTTTAGGTTTCACTCTGTTTTCTCCTACATAGATAGCTGTGTTTGGAATTCTAAATCAAATACGGTTTGTGCTAGCTCCTTGAAACTTGAGCAAATGAAGTAGTTCTAAGTTCTATCTCTATGGTTTGTTTCCTCTTGAAGTACCCCATGCAGAGACTGGCGAAAACCACTTTCCTTTGAAAGGGGTTGCCAAGCTTCCAAAAAACTACTAGTTGGCTGAAATCTCAGCAAACATTTTTTCACCAAATCTTGATGAAACTTGGTGGTAATGATCAATTCACTAAGCCCACTTGGCTGCCCAATTTTCACTCTTCTAGGTTCAAGCGTTCGTTTCCAGTAACAGTTTGAATTTTTAGGTTTCACTCTGTTTTCTGCTATATAGATAGATGTGTTTGAAACTCTATATTAAATACGGTTTGTGCTAGCTCCTTGAAACTTGAGCAAATGAAGTAGTTCTAAGTTCTATCTCTATGGTTTGTTTCCCCTTGAAGTACCCCTTGCAGAGACTGGCGAAAACCACTTTCGTTTGAAAGGGGTTGCCAAGCTTCCAAAAAACTACTAGTTGGCTGAAATCTCAGCAAACATTTTTTCACCAAATCTTGATGAAACTTGGTGGTAATGATCAATTCACTAAGCCCACTTGGCTGCCCAATTTTCACTCTTCTAGGTTCAAGCGTTCGTTTCCAGTAACAGTTTGAATTTTTAGGTTTCACTCTGTTTTCTGCTATATAGATAGATGTGTTTGAAACTCTATATTAAATACGGTTTGTGCTAGCTCCTTGAAACTTGAGCAAATGAAGTAGTTCTAAGTTCTATGTCTATGGTTTGTTTCCCCTTGAAGTACCCCTTGCAGAGACTGGCGAAAAACACTTTCGTTTGAAAGGGGTTGCCAAGCTTCCAAAAAACTACTAGTTGGCTGAAATCTCAGCAAACATTTTTTCACCAAATCTTGATGATACTTGGTGGTAATGATCAGTTCACTAAGCCCACTTGGCTGCCCAATTTTCACTCTTCTAGGTTCAAGCGTTCGTTTCCAGCAACACTTTGAATTTTTAGGTTTCACTCTGTTTTCTGGTATATAGATAGATGTGTTGAAACTCTAAATCAAATACGGTTTGTGCTAGCTCCTTAAAACTTGAGCAAATGAAGTAGTTCTAAGTTCTATCTCTATGGTTTGTTTCCTCTTGAAGTACCCCTTGCAGAGACTGGTGAAAACCACTTTCGTTTGAAAGGGGTTGCCAAGCTTCCAAAAAACTACTAGTTGGCTGAAATCTCAGCAAACATTTTTTCACCAAATCTTGATGATACTTGGTGGTAATGATCAGTTCACTAAGCCCACTTGGCTGCCCAATTTTCACTCTTCTAGGTTCAAGCGTTCGTTTCCAGTAACAGTTTGAATTTTTAGGTTTCACTCTGTTTTCTCCTACATAGATACATGTGTTTTAAACTCTATATCAAATACGGTTTGTGCTAGCTCCTTGAAACTTGAGCAAATGAAGTAGTTCTAAGTTCTATCTCTATGGTTTGTTTCCCCTTGAAGTACCCCTTGCAGAGACTGGCGAAAAACACTTTCGTTTGAAAGGGGTTGCCAAGCTTCCAAAAAACTACTAGTTGGCTGAAATCTCAGCTAACATTTTTTCACCAAATCTTGATGATACTTGGTGGTAATGATCAGTTCACTAAGCCCACTTGGCTGCCCAATTTTCACTCTTCTAGGTTCAAGCGTTCGTTTCCAGCAACACTTTGAATTTTTAGGTTTCACTCTGTTTTCTGGTATATAGATAGATGTGTTGAAACTCTAAATCAAATACGGTTTGTGCTAGCTCCTTGAAACTTGAGCAAATGAAGTAGTTCTAAGTTCTATCTCTATGGTTTGTTTCCTCTTGAAGTACCCCATGCAGAGACTGGCGAAAAACACTTTCGTTTGAAAGGGGTTGCCAAGCTTCCAAAAAACTACTAGTTGGCTGAAATCTCAGCAAACATTTTTTCAGCAAATCTTGATGATACTTGGTGGTAATGATCAGTTCACTAAGCCCACTTGGCTGCCCAATTTTTATTCTTCTAGGTTGAAGCATTCGTTTCCAGTAACAGTTTGAATTTTTAGGTTTCACTCTGTTTTCTCCTACATAGATAGCTGTGTTTGGAATTCTAAATCAAACACGGTTTGTGCTAGCTCCTTGAAACTTGAGCAAATGAAGTAGTTCTAAGTTCTATCTCTATGGTTTGTTTCCTCTTGAAGTACCCCTTGCAGAGACTGGCGAAAACCACTTTCGTTTGAAAGGGGTTGCCAAGCTTCCAAAAAACTACTAGTTGGCTGAAATCTCAGCAAACATTTTTTCACCAAATCTTGATGATACTTGGTGGTAATGATCAGTTCACTAAGCCCACTTTGCTGCCCAATTTTCACTCTTCTAGGTTCAAGCGTTCGTTTCCAGTAACAGTTTGAATTTTTAGGTTTCACTCTGTTTTCTGCTATATAGATAGATGTGTTGAAACTCTAAATCAAATACGGTTTGTGCTAGCTCCTTGAAACTTGAGCAAATGAAGTAGTTCTAAGTTCTATCTCTATGGTTTGTTTCCTCTTGAAGTACCCCATACAGAGACTGGCGAAAAACACTTTCGTTTGAAAGGGGTTGCCAAGCTTCCAAAAAACTACTAGTTGGCTGAAATCTCAGCAAACATTTTTTCACCAAATCTTGATGATACTTGGTGGTAATGATCAGTTCACTAAGCCCACTTGCCTGTCCAATTTTTATTCTTCTAGGTTGAAGCATTCGTTTCCAGTAACAGTTTGAATTTTTAGGTTTCACTCTGTTTTCTCCTACATAGATACATGTGTTTTAAACTCTATATCAAATACGGTTTGTGCTAGCTCCTTGAAACTTGAGCAAATGAAGTAGTTCTAAGTTCTATCTCTATGGTTTGTTTCCCCTTGAAGTACCCCTTGCAGAGACTGGCGAAAAACACTTTCGTTTGAAAGGGGTTGCCAAGCTTCCAAAAAACTACTAGTTAGCTGAAATCTCAGCAAACATTTTTTCACCGAATCTTGATGATACTTGGTGGTAATGATCAGTTCACTAAGCCCACTTGGCTGCCCAATTTTCACTCTTCTAGGTTCAAGCGTTCGTTTCCAGCAACACTTTGAATTTTTAGGTTTCACTCTGTTTTCTGCTATATAGATAGATGTGTTGAAACTCTAAATCAAATACGGTTTGTGCTAGCTCCTTGAAACTTGAGCAAATGAAGTAGTTCTAAGTTCTAGGTCTATGGTTTGTTTCCTCTTGAAGTACCCCATGCAGAGACTGGCGAAAAACACTTTCGTTTGAAAGGGGTTGGCAAGCTTCCAAAAAACTACTAGTTGGCTGAAATCTCAGCAAACATTTTTTCAGCAAATCTTGATGATACTTGGTGGTAATGATCAGTTCACTAAGCCCACTTGGCTGCCCAATTTTTATTCTTCTAGGTTGAAGCATTCGTTTCCAGTAACAGTTTGAATTTTTAGGTTTCACTCTGTTTTCTCCTACATAGATAGCTGTGTTTGGAATTCTAAATCAAACACGGTTTGTGCTAGCTCCTTGAAACTTGACCAAATGAAGTAGTTCTAAGTTCTATCTCTATGGTTTGTTTCCTCTTGAAGTACCCCTTGCAGAGACTGGCGAAAACCACTTTCGTTTGAAAGGGGTTGCCAAGCTTCCAAAAAACTACTAGTTGGCTGAAATCTCAGCAAACATTTTTTCACCAAATCTTGATGATACTTGGTGGTAATGATCAGTTCACTAAGCCCACTTGGCTGCCCAATTTTCACTCTTCTAGGTTCAAGCGTTCGTTTCCAGTAACAGTTTGAATTTTTAGGTTTCACTCTGTTTTCTGCTATATAGATAGATGTGTTGAAACTCTAAATCAAATACGGTTTGTGCTAGCTCCTTGAAACTTGAGCAAATGAAGTAGTTCTAAGTTCTATCTCTATGGTTTGTTTCCTCTTGAAGTACCCCATGCAGAGACTGGCGAAAACCACTTTCGTTTGAAAGGGGTTGCCAAGCTTCCAAAAAACTACTAGTTGGCTGAAATCTCAGCAAACATTTTTTCACCAAATCTTGATGAAACTTGGTGGTAATGATCAATTCACTAAGCCCACTTGGCTGCCCAATTTTCACTCTTCTAGGTTCAAGCGTTCGTTTCCAGTAACAGTTTGAATTTTTAGGTTTCACTCTGTTTTCTGCTATATAGATAGATGTGTTTGAAACTCTATATTAAATACGGTTTGTGCTAGCTCCTTGAAACTTGAGCAAATGAAGTAGTTCTATGTTCTATGTCTATGGTTTGTTTCCCCTTGAAGTACCCCTTGCAGATACTGGCGAAAAACACTTTCGTTTGAAAGGGGTTGCCAAGCTTCCAAAAAACTACTAGTTGGCTGAAATCTCAGCAAACATTTTTTCACCAAATCTTGATGATACCTGGTGGTAATGATCAGTTCACTAAGCCCACTTGGCTGCCCAATTTTCACTCTTCTAGGTTCAAGCGTTCGTTTCCAGTAACAGTTTGAATTTTTAGGTTTCACTCTGTTTTCTGCTATATAGATAGATGTGTTGAAACTCTAAATCAAATACGGTTTGTGCTAGCTCCTTGAAACTTGAGCAAATGAAGTAGTTCTAAGTTCTATCTCTATGGTTTGTTTCCTCTTGAAGTACCCCATACAGAGACTGGCGAAAAACACTTTCGTTTGAAAGGGGTTGCCAAGCTTCCAAAAAACTACTAGTTGGCTGAAATCTCAGCAAACATTTTTTCAGCAAATCTTGATGATACTTGGTGGTAATGATCAGTTCACTAAGCCCACTTGGCTGCCCAATTTTCACTCTTCTAGGTTCAAGCGTTCGTTTCCAGTAACAGTTTGAATTTTTAGGTTTCACTCTGTTTTCTCCTACATAGATACATGTGTTTTAAACTCTATATCAAATACGGTTTGTGCTAGCTCCTTGAAACTTGAGCAAATGAAGTAGTTCTAAGTTCTATCTCTATGGTTTGTTTCCCCTTGAAGTACCCCTTGCAGAGACTGGCGAAAAACACTTTCGTTTGAAAGGGGTTGCCAAGCTTCCAAAAAACTACTAGTTGGCTGAAATATCAGCAAACATTTTTTCACCAAATCTTGATGATACTTGGTGGTAATGATCAGTTCACTAAGCCCACTTGGCTGCCCAATTTTCACTCTTCTAGGTTCAAGCGTTCGTTTCCAGCAACACTTTGAATTTTTAGGTTTCACTCTGTTTTCTGCTATATAGATAGATGTGTTGAAACTCTAAATCAAATACGGTTTGTGCTAGCTCCTTGAAACTTGAGCAAATGAAGTAGTTCTAAGTTATATCTCTATGGTTTGCTTCCTCTTGAAGTACCCCGTGCAGAATCTGGCGAAAACCTCTTTCGTTTCAAAGGGGTTGCCAAGCTTCCAAAAAACTACTAGTTGGCTGAAATCTCAGCAAACATTTTTTCACCAAATCTTGATGATACTTGGTGGTAATGATCAATTCACTAAGCCCACTTGGCTGCCCAATTTTAACTCTTCTAGGTTCAAGCGTTCGTTTCCAGTAACAGTTTGAATTTTTAGGTTTCACTCTGTTTTCTGCTATATAGATAGATGTGTTGAAACTCTAAATCAAATACGGTTTGTGCTAGCTCCTTGAAACTTGAGCAAATGAAGTAGTTCTAAGTTCTATCTCTATGGTTTGCTTCCTCTTTAAGTACCCCATGCAGAGACTGGCGAAAACCACTTTCGTTTGAAAGGGGTTGCCAAGCTTCCAAAAAACTACTAGTTGGCTGAAATCTCAGCAAACATTTTTTCACCAAATCTTGATGAAACTTGGTGGTAATGATCAATTCACTAAGCCCACTTGGCTGCCCAATTTTAACTCTTCTAGGTTCAAGCGTTCGTTTCCAGTAACAGTTTGAATTTTTAGGTTTCACTCTGTTTTCTGCTATATAGATAGATGTGTTTGAAACTCTATATTAAATACGGTTTGTGCTAGCTCCTTGAAACTTGAGCAAATGAAGTAGTTCTAAGTTCTATGTCTATGGTTTGTTTCCCCTTGAAGTACCCCTTCCAGAGACTGGCGAAAAACACTTTCGTTTGAAAGGGGTTGCCAAGCATCCAAAAAACTACTAGTTGGCTGAAATCTCAGCAAACATTTTTTCACCAAATCTTGATGATACTTGGTGGTAATGATCAATTCACTAAGCCCACTTGGCTGCCCAATTTTCACTCTTCTAGGTTCAAGCGTTCGTTTCCAGTAACAGTTTGAATTTTTAGGTTTCACTCTGTTTTCTGCTATATAGATAGATGTGTTGAAACTCTAAATCAAATACGGTTTGTGCTAGCTCCTTGAAACTTGAGCAAATGAAGTAGTTCTAAGTTCTATCTCTATGGTTTGTTTCCTCTTGAAGTACCCCTTGCAGAGACTGGTGAAAACCACTTTCGTTTGAAAGGGGTTGCCAAGCTTCCAAAAAACTACTAGTTGGCTGAAATCTCAGCAAACATTTTTTCACCAAATCTTGATGATACTTGGTGGTAATGATCACTTCACTAAGCCCACTTGGATGCCCAATTTTTATTCTTCTAGGTTGAAGCATTCGTTTCCAGTAACAGTTTGAATTTTTAGGTTTCACTGTGTTTTCTCCTACATAGATAGCTGTGTTTGGAATTCTAAATCAAACACGGTTTGTGCTAGCTCCTTGAAACTTGACCAAATGAAGTAGTTCTAAGTTCTATCTCCATGGTTTGCTTCCTCTTGAAGTACCCCATGCAGAATCTGGCGAAAACCTCTTTCGTTTGAAAGGGGTTGCCAAGCTTCCAAAAAACTACTAGTTGGCTGAAATCTCAGCAAACATTTTTTCACCAAATCTTGATGATACTTGGTGGTAATGATCAGTTCACTAAGCCCACTTGCCTGTCCAATTTTCACTCTTCTAGGTTCAAGCGTTCGTTTCCAGCAACACTTTGAATTTTTAGGTTTCACTCTGTTTTCTGGTATATAGATAGATGTGTTGAAACTCTAAATCAAATACGGTTTGTGCTAGCTCCTTGAAACTTGACCAAATGAAGTAGTTCTAAGTTCTATCTCTATGGTTTGTTTCCTCTTGAAGTACCCCTTGCAGAGACTGGTGAAAACCACTTTCGTTTGAAAGGGGTTGCCAAGCTTCCAAAAAACTACTAGTTGGCTGAAATCTCAGCAAACATTTTTTCACCAAATCTTGATGATACTTGGTGGTAATGATCACTTCACTAAGCCCACTTGGCTGCCCAATTTTTATTCTTCTAGGTTGAAGCATTCGTTTCCAGTAACAGTTTGAATTTTTAGTTTTCACTGTGTTTTCTCCTACATAGATAGCTGTGTTTGGAATTCTAAATCAAACACGGTTTGTGCTAGCTCCTTGAAACTTGACCAAATGAAGTAGTTCTAAGTTCTATCTCCATGGTTTGCTTCCTCTTGAAGTACCCCATGCAGAATCTGGCGAAAACCACTTTCGTTTGCAGGGGTTGCCAAGCTTCCAAAAAACTACTAGTTGGCTGAAATCTCAGCAAACATTTTTTCACCAAATCTTGATGATACTTGGTGGTAATGATCAGTTCACTAAGCCCACTTGCCTGTCCAATTTTTATTCTTCTAGGTTGAAGCATTCGTTTCCAGTAACAGTTTGAATTTTTAGGTTTCACTCTGTTTTCTCCTACATAGATACATGTGTTTTAAACTCTATATCAAATACGGTTTGTGCTAGCTCCTTGAAAATTGAGCAAATGAAGTAGTTCTAAGTTCTATCTCTATGGTTTGTTTCCCCTTGAAGTACCCCATGCAGAGTCAGGCGAAAACCACTTTCGTTTGAAAGGGGTTGCCAAGCTTCCAAAAAACTACTAGTTGGCTGAAATCTCAGCAAACATTTTTTCACCAAATCTTGATGTTACTTGGTGGTAATGATCAGTTCACTAAGCCCACTTGGCTGCCCAATTTTCACTCTTCTAGGTTCAAGCGTTCGTTTCCAGTAACAGTATGAATTTTTAGGTTTCACTCTGTTTTCTGCTATATAGATAGATGTGTTGAAACTCTAAATCAAATACGGTTTGTGCTAGCTCCTTGAAACTTGAGCAAATGAAGTAGTTCTAAGTTCTATCTCTATGGTTTGTTTCCTCTTGAAGTACCCCATGCAGAGACTGGCGAAAACCACTTTCGTTTGAAAGGGGTTGCCAAGCTTCCAAAAAACTACTAGTTGGCTGAAATCTCAGCAAACATTTTTTCACCGAATCTTGATGATACTTGGTGGTAATGATCAGTTCACTAAGCCCACTTGGCTGCCCAGTTTTCACTCTTCTAGGTTCAAGCGTTCGTTTCCAGTAACAGTTTGAATTTTTAGGTTTCACTCTGTTTTCTGCTATATAGATAGATGTGTTGAAACTCTAAATCAAATACGGTTTGTGCTAGCTCCTTGAAACTTGAGCAAATGAAGTAGTTCTAAGTTCTATCTCTATGGTTTGTTTCCTCTTGAAGTACCCCATGCAGAGACTGGCGAAAACCACTTTCGTTTGAAAGGGGTTGCCAAGCTTCCAAAAAACTACTAGTTGGCTGAAATCTCAGCAAACATTTTTTCACCAAATCTTGATGATACTTGGTGGTAATGATCAGTTCACTAAGCCCACTTGGCTGCCCAGTTTTCACTCTTCTAGGTTCAAGCGTTCGTTTCCAGTAACAGTTTGAATTTTTAGGTTTCACTCTGTTTTCTGCTATATAGATAGATGTGTTGAAACTCTAAATCAAATACGGTTTGTGCTAGCTCCTTGAAACTTGAGCAAATGAAGTAGTTCTAAGTTCTATCTCTATGGTTTGTTTCCTCTTGAAGTACCCCATGCAGAGACTGGCGAAAACCACTTTCGTTTGAAAGGGGTTGCCAAGCTTCCAAAAAACTACTAGTTGGCTGAAATCTCAGCAAACATTTTTTCACCAAATCTTGATGATACTTGGTGGTAATGATCACTTCACTAAGCCCACTTGGCTGCCCAATTTTTATTCTTCTAGGTTGAAGCATTCGTTTCCAGTAACAGTTTGAATTTTTAGTTTTCACTGTGTTTTCTCCTACATAGATAGCTGTGTTTGGAATTCTAAATCAAACACGGTTTGTGCTAGCTCCTTGAAACTTGACCAAATGAAGTAGTTCTAAGTTCTATCTCCATGGTTTGCTTCCTCTTGAAGTACCCCATGGAGAATCTGGCGAAAACCTCTTTCGTTTGAAAGGGGTTGCCAAGCTTCCAAAAAACTACTAGTTGGCTGAAATCTCAGCAAACATTTTTTCACCAAATCTTGATGATACTTGGTGGTAATGATCAGTTCACTAAGCCCACTTGCCTGTCCAATTTTTATTCTTCTAGGTTGAAGCATTCGTTTCCAGTAACAGTTTGAATTTTTAGGTTTCACTCTGTTTTCTCCTACATAGATACATGTGTTTTAAACTCTATATCAAATACGGTTTGTGCTAGCTCCTTGAAAATTGAGCAAATGAAGTAGTTCTAAGTTCTATCTCTATGGTTTGTTTCCCCTTGAAGTACCCCATGCAGAGTCAGGCGAAAACCACTTTCGTTTGAAAGGGGTTGCCAAGCTTCCAAAAAACTACTAGTTGGCTGAAATCTCAGCAAACATTTTTTCACCAAATCTTGATGATACTTGGTGGTAATGATCAGTTCACTAAGCCCACTTGGCTGCCCAATTTTCACTCTTCTAGGTTCAAGCGTTCGTTTCAGTAACAGTTTGAATTTTTAGGTTTCACTCTGTTTTCTGCTATATAGATAGATGTGTTGAAACTCTAAATCAAATACGGTTTGTGCTAGCTCCTTGAAACTTGAGCAAATGAAGTAGTTCTAAGTTCTATCTCTATGGTTTGTTTCCTCTTGAAGTACCCCATGCAGAGACTGGCGAAAACCACTTTCGTTTGAAAGGGGTTGCCAAGCTTCCAAAAAACTACTAGTTGGCTGAAATCTCAGCAAACATTTTTTCACCGAATCTTGATGATACTTGGTGGTAATGATCAGTTCACTAAGCCCACTTGGCTGCCCAGTTTTCACTCTTCTAGGTTCAAGCGTTCGTTTCCAGTAACAGTTTGAATTTTTAGGTTTCACTCTGTTTTCTGCTATATAGATAGATGTGTTGAAACTCTAAATCAAATACGGTTTGTGCTAGCTCCTTGAAACTTGAGCAAATGAAGTAGTTCTAAGTTCTATCTCTATGGTTTGTTTCCTCTTGAAGTACCCCATGCAGAGACTGGCGAAAACCACTTTCGTTTGAAAGGGGTTGCCAAGCTTCCAAAAAACTACTAGTTGGCTGAAATCTCAGCAAACATTTTTTCACCAAATCTTGATGATACTTGGTGGTAATGATCAGTTCACTAAGCCCACTTGGCTGCCCAGTTTTCACTCTTCTAGTTCAAGCGTTCGTTTCCAGTAACAGTTTGAATTTTTAGGTTTCACTCTGTTTTCTGCTATATAGATAGATGTGTTGAAACTCTAAATCAAATACGGTTTGTGCTAGCTCCTTGAAACTTGAGCAAATGAAGTAGTTCTAAGTTCTATCTCTATGGTTTGTTTCCTCTTGAAGTACCCCATGCAGAGACTGGCGAAAACCACTTTCGTTTGAAAGGGGTTGCCAAGCTTCCAAAAAACTACTAGTTGGCTGAAATCTCAGCAAACATTTTTTCACCAAATCTTGATGATACTTGGTGGTAATGATCACTTCACTAAGCCCACTTGGCTGCCCAATTTTTATTCTTCTAGGTTGAAGCATTCGTTTCCAGTAACAGTTTGAATTTTTAGTTTTCACTGTGTTTTCTCCTACATAGATAGCTGTGTTTGGAATTCTAAATCAAACACGGTTTGTGCTAGCTCCTTTGAAACTTGACCAAATGAAGTAGTTCTAAGTTCTATCTCCATGGTTTGCTTCCTCTTGAAGTACCCCATGCAGAATCTGGCGAAAAACACTTTCGTTTGCAGGGGTTGCCAAGCTTCCAAAAAACTACTAGTTGGCTGAAATCTCAGCAAACATTTTTTCACCAAATCTTGATGATACTTGGTGGTAATGATCAGTTCACTAAGCCCACTTGCCTGTCCAATTTTTATTCTTCTAGGTTGAAGCATTCGTTTCCAGTAACAGTTTGAATTTTTAGGTTTCACTCTGTTTTCTCCTACATAGATACATGTGTTTTAAACTCTATATCAAATACGGTTTGTGCTAGCTCCTTGAAAATTGAGCAAATGAAGTAGTTCTAAGTTCTATCTCTATGGTTTGTTTCCCCTTGAAGTACCCCATGCAGAGTCAGGCGAAAACCACTTTCGTTTGAAAGGGGTTGCCAAGCTTCCAAAAAACTACTAGTTGGCTGAAATCTCAGCAAACATTTTTTCACCAAATCTTGATGATACTTGGTGGTAATGATCAGTTCACTAAGCCCACTTGGCTGCCCAATTTTCACTCTTCTAGGTTCAAGCGTTCGTTTCCAGTAACAGTATGAATTTTTAGGTTTCACTCTGTTTTCTGCTATATAGATAGATGTGTTGAAACTCTAAATCAAATACGGTTTGTGCTAGCTCCTTGAAACTTGAGCAAATGAAGTAGTTCTAAGTTCTATCTCTATGGTTTGTTTCCTCTTGAAGTACCCCATGCAGAGACTGGCGAAAACCACTTTCGTTTGAAAGGGGTTGCCAAGCTTCCAAAAAACTACTAGTTGGCTGAAATCTCAGCAAACATTTTTTCACCGAATCTTGATGATACTTGGTGGTAATGATCAGTTCACTAAGCCCACTTGGCTGCCCAGTTTTCACTCTTCTAGGTTCAAGCGTTCGTTTCCAGTAACAGTTTGAATTTTTAGGTTTCACTCTGTTTTCTGCTATATAGATAGATGTGTTGAAACTCTAAATCAAATACGGTTTGTGCTAGCTCCTTGAAACTTGAGCAAATGAAGTAGTTCTAAGTTCTATCTCTATGGTTTGTTTCCTCTTGAAGTACCCCATGCAGAGACTGGCGAAAACCACTTTCGTTTGAAAGGGGTTGCCAAGCTTCCAAAAAACTACTAGTTGGCTGAAATCTCAGCAAACATTTTTTCACCAAATCTTGATGATACTTGGTGGTAATGATCAGTTCACTAAGCCCACTTGGCTGCCCAGTTTTCACTCTTCTAGGTTCAAGCGTTCGTTTCCAGTAACAGTTTGAATTTTTAGGTTTCACTCTGTTTTCTGCTATATAGATAGATGTGTTGAAACTCTAAATCAAATACGGTTTGTGCTAGCTCCTTGAAACTTGAGCAAATGAAGTAGTTCTAAGTTCTATCTCTATGGTTTGTTTCCTCTTGAAGTACCCCATGCAGAGACTGGCGAAAACCACTTTCGTTTGAAAGGGGTTGCCAA
This sequence comes from Callospermophilus lateralis, assembly GCF_048772815.1. Classification (NCBI taxonomy): domain Eukaryota; kingdom Metazoa; phylum Chordata; class Mammalia; order Rodentia; family Sciuridae; genus Callospermophilus; species Callospermophilus lateralis. The sequence goes on from NW_027515555.1 coordinate 50,993, forward strand.
GCTTCCAAAAAACTACTAGTTGGCTGAAATCTCAGCAAACATTTTTCACCAAATCTTGATGATACTTGGTGGTAATGATCACTTCACTAAGCCCACTTGGCTGCCCAATTTTTATTCTTCTAGGTTGAAGCATTCGTTTCCAGTAACAGTTTGAATTTTTAGTTTTCACTGTGTTTTCTCCTACATAGATAGCTGTGTTTGGAATTCTAAATCAAACACGGTTTGTGCTAGCTCCTTGAAACTTGACCAAATGAAGTAGTTCTAAGTTCTATCTCCATGGTTTGCTTCCTCTTGAAGTACCCCATGGAGAATCTGGCGAAAACCTCTTTCGTTTGAAAGGGGTTGCCAAGCTTCCAAAAAACTACTAGTTGGCTGAAATCTCAGCAAACATTTTTCACCGAATCTTGATGATACTTGGTGGTAATGATCAGTTCACTAAGCCCACTTGGCTGCCCAGTTTTCACTCTTCTAGGTTCAAGCGTTCGTTTCCAGTAACAGTTTGAATTTTTAGGTTTCACTCTGTTTTCTCCTACATAGATACATGTGTTTTAACCTCTATATCAAATACGGTTTGTGCTAGCTCCTTGAAAATTGAGCAAATGAAGTAGTTCTAAGTTCTATCTCTATGGTTTGTTTCCCCTTGAAGTACCCCATGCAGAGTCAGGCGAAAACCACTTTCGTTTGAAAGGGGTTGCCAAGCTTCCAAAAAACTACTAGTTGGCTGAAATCTCAGCAAACATTTTTTTCACCAAATCTTGATGATACTTGGTGGTAATGATCAGTTCACTAAGCCCACTTGGCTGCCCAATTTTCACTCTTCTAGGTTCAAGCGTTCGTTTCCAGTAACAGTTTGAATTTTTAGGTTTCACTCTGTTTTCTGCTATATAGATAGATGTGTTGAAACTCTAAATCAAATACGGTTTGTGCTAGCTCCTTGAAACTTGAGCAAATGAAGTAGTTCTAAGTTCTATCTCTATGGTTTGTTTCCTCTTGAAGTACCCCATGCAGAGACTGGCGAAAACCACTTTCGTTTGAAAGGGGTTGCCAAGCTTCCAAAAAACTACTAGTTGGCTGAAATCTCAGCAAACATTTTTTCACCGAATCTTGATGATACTTGGTGGTAATGATCAGTTCACTAAGCCCACTTGGCTGCCCAGTTTTCACTCTTCTAGGTTCAAGCGTTCGTTTCCAGTAACAGTTTGAATTTTTAGGTTTCACTCTGTTTTCTGCTATATAGATAGATGTGTTGAAACTCTAAATCAAATACGGTTTGTGCTAGCTCCTTGAAACTTGAGCAAATGAAGTAGTTCTAAGTTCTATCTCTATGGTTTGTTTCCTCTTGAAGTACCCCATGCAGAGACTGGCGAAAACCACTTTCGTTTGAAAGGGGTTGCCAAGCTTCCAAAAAACTACTAGTTGGCTGAAATCTCAGCAAACATTTTTTCACCAAATCTTGATGATACTTGGTGGTAATGATCAGTTCACTAAGCCCACTTGGCTGCCCAGTTTTCACTCTTCTAGGTTCAAGCGTTCGTTTCCAGTAACAGTTTGAATTTTTAGGTTTCACTCTGTTTTCTGCTATATAGATAGATGTGTTGAAACTCTAAATCAAATACGGTTTGTGCTAGCTCCTTGAAACTTGAGCAAATGAAGTAGTTCTAAGTTCTATCTCTATGGTTTGTTTCCTCTTGAAGTACCCCATGCAGAGACTGGCGAAAACCACTTTCGTTTGAAAGGGGTTGCCAAGCTTCCAAAAAACTACTAGTTGGCTGAAATCTCAGCAAACATTTTTTCACCAAATCTTGATGATACTTGGTGGTAATGATCACTTCACTAAGCCCACTTGGCTGCCCAATTTTTATTCTTCTAGGTTGAAGCATTCGTTTCCAGTAACAGTTTGAATTTTTAGTTTTCACTGTGTTTTCTCCTACATAGATAGCTGTGTTTGGAATTCTAAATCAAACACGGTTTGTGCTAGCTCCTTGAAACTTGACCAAATGAAGTAGTTCTAAGTTCTATCTCCATGGTTTGCTTCCTCTTGAAGTACCCCATGCAGAATCTGGCGAAAACCACTTTTGTTTGCAGGGGTTGCCAAGCTTCCAAAAAACTACTAGTTGGCTGAAATCTCAGCAAACATTTTTTCACCAAATCTTGATGATACTTGGTGGTAATGATCAGTTCACTAAGCCCACTTGCCTGTCCAATTTTTATTCTTCTAGGTTGAAGCATTCGTTTCCAGTAACAGTTTGAATTTTTAGGTTTCACTCTGTTTTCTCCTACATAGATACATGTGTTTTAAACTCTATATCAAATACGGTTTGTGCTAGCTCCTTGAAAATTGAGCAAATGAAGTAGTTCTAAGTTCTATCTCTATGGTTTGTTTCCCCTTGAAGTACCCCATGCAGAGTCAGGCGAAAACCACTTTCGTTTGAAAGGGGTTGCCAAGCTTCCAAAAAACTACTAGTTGGCTGAAATCTCAGCAAACATTTTTTCACCAAATCTTGATGATACTTGGTGGTAATGATCAGTTCACTAAGCCCACTTGGCTGCCCAATTTTCACTCTTCTAGGTTCAAGCGTTCGTTTCCAGTAACAGTATGAATTTTTAGGTTTCACTCTGTTTTCTGCTATATAGATAGATGTGTTGAAACTCTAAATCAAATACGGTTTGTGCTAGCTCCTTGAAACTTGAGCAAATGAAGTAGTTCTAAGTTCTATCTCTATGGTTTGTTTCCTCTTGAAGTACCCCATGCAGAGACTGGCGAAAACCACTTTCGTTTGAAAGGGGTTGCCAAGCTTCCAAAAAACTACTAGTTGGCTGAAATCTCAGCAAACATTTTTTCACCGAATCTTGATGATACTTGGTGGTAATGATCAGTTCACTAAGCCCACTTGGCTGCCCAGTTTTCACTCTTCTAGGTTCAAGCGTTCGTTTCCAGTAACAGTTTGAATTTTTAGGTTTCACTCTGTTTTCTGCTATATAGATAGATGTGTTGAAACTCTAAATCAAATACGGTTTGTGCTAGCTCCTTGAAACTTGAGCAAATGAAGTAGTTCTAAGTTCTATCTCTATGGTTTGTTTCCTCTTGAAGTACCCCATGCAGAGACTGGCGAAAACCACTTTCGTTTGAAAGGGGTTGCCAAGCTTCCAAAAAACTACTAGTTGGCTGAAATCTCAGCAAACATTTTTTCACCAAATCTTGATGATACTTGGTGGTAATGATCAGTTCACTAAGCCCACTTGGCTGCCCAGTTTTCACTCTTCTAGGTTCAAGCGTTCGTTTCCAGTAACAGTTTGAATTTTTAGGTTTCACTCTGTTTTCTGCTATATAGATAGATGTGTTGAAACTCTAAATCAAATACGGTTTGTGCTAGCTCCTTGAAACTTGAGCAAATGAAGTAGTTCTAAGTTCTATCTCTATGGTTTGTTTCCTCTTGAAGTACCCCATGCAGAGACTGGCGAAAACCACTTTCGTTTGAAAGGGGTTGCCAAGCTTCCAAAAAACTACTAGTTGGCTGAAATCTCAGCAAACATTTTTTCACCAAATCTTGATGATACTTGGTGGTAATGATCACTTCACTAAGCCCACTTGGCTGCCCAATTTTTATTCTTCTAGGTTGAAGCATTCGTTTCCAGTAACAGTTTGAATTTTTAGTTTTCACTGTGTTTTCTCCTACATAGATAGCTGTGTTTGGAATTCTAAATCAAACACGGTTTGTGCTAGCTCCTTGAAACTTGACCAAATGAAGTAGTTCTAAGTTCTATCTCCATGGTTTGCTTCCTCTTGAAGTACCCCATGGAGAATCTGGCGAAAACCTCTTTCGTTTGAAAGGGGTTGCCAAGCTTCCAAAAAACTACTAGTTGGCTGAAATCTCAGCAAACATTTTTTCACCAAATCTTGATGATACTTGGTGGTAATGATCAGTTCACTAAGCCCACTTGCCTGTCCAATTTTTATTCTTCTAGGTTGAAGCATTCGTTTCCAGTAACAGTTTGAATTTTTAGGTTTCACTCTGTTTTCTCCTACATAGATACATGTGTTTTAAACTCTATATCAAATACGGTTTGTGCTAGCTCCTTGAAACTTGAGCAAATGAAGTAGTTCTAAGTTCTATCTCTATGGTTTGTTTCCCCTTGAAGTACCCCATGCAGAGTCAGGCGAAAACCACTTTCGTTTGAAAGGGGTTGCCAAGCTTCCAAAAAACTACTAGTTGGCTGAAATCTCAGCAAACATTTTTTCACCAAATCTTGATGATACTTGGTGGTAATGATCAGTTCACTAAGCCCACTTGGCTGCCCAATTTTCACTCTTCTAGGTTCAAGCGTTCGTTTCCAGTAACAGTTTGAATTTTTAGGTTTCACTCTGTTTTCTGCTATATAGATAGATGTGTTGAAACTCTAAATCAAATACGGTTTGTGCTAGCTCCTTGAAACTTGAGCAAATGAAGTAGTTCTAAGTTCTATCTCTATGGTTTGTTTCCTCTTGAAGTACCCCATGCAGAGACTGGCGAAAACCACTTTCGTTTAAAAGGGGTTGGCAAGCTTCCAAAAAACTACTAGTTGGCTGAAATCTCAGCAAACATTTTTTCAGCAAATCTTGATGATACTTGGTGGTAATGATCAGTTCACTAAGCCCACTTGGCTGCCCAATTTTCACTCTTCTAGGTTCAAGCGTTCGTTTCCAGTAACAGTTTGAATTTTTAGGTTTCACTCTGTTTTCTCCTACATAGATACATGTGTTTTAAACTCTATATCAAATACGGTTTGTGCTAGCTCCTTGAAACTTGAGCAAATGAAGTAGTTCTAAGTTCTATCTCTATGGTTTGTTTCCCCTTGAAGTACCCCTTGCAGAGACTGGCGAAAAACACTTTCGTTTGAAAGGGGTTGCCAAGCTTCCAAAAAACTACTAGTTGGCTGAAATCTCAGCTAACATTTTTTCACCAAATCTTGATGATACTTGGTGGTAATGATCAGTTCACTAAGCCCACTTGGCTGCCCAATTTTCACTCTTCTAGGTTCAAGCGTTCGTTTCCAGCAACACTTTGAATTTTTAGGTTTCACTCTGTTTTCTGGTATATAGATAGATGTGTTGAAACTCTAAATCAAATACGGTTTGTGCTAGCTCCTTGAAACTTGAGCAAATGAAGTAGTTCTAAGTTCTATCTCTATGGTTTGTTTCCTCTTGAAGTACCCCTTGCAGAGACTGGTGAAAACCACTTTCGTTTGAAAGGGGTTGCCAAGCTTCCAAAAAACTACTAGTTGGCTGAAATCTCAGCTAACATTTTTTCACCAAATCTTGATGATACTTGGTGGTAATGATCAGTTCACTAAGCCCACTTGGCTGCCCAATTTTCACTCTTCTAGGTTCAAGCGTTCGTTTCCAGCAACACTTTGAATTTTTAGGTTTCACTCTGTTTTCTGGTATATAGATAGAGGTGTGGAAACTCTAAATCAAATACGGTTTGTGCTAGCTCCTTGAAACTTGAGCAAATGAAGTAGTTCTAAGTTCTATCTCTATGGTTTGTTTCCTCTTGAAGTACCCCTTGCAGAGACTGGTGAAAACCACTTTCGTTTGAAAGGGGTTGCCAAGCTTCCAAAAAACTACTAGTTGGCTGAAATCTCAGCAAACATTTTTTCACCAAATCTTGATGATACTTGGTGGTAATGATCAGTTCACTAAGCCCACTTGGCTGCCCAATTTTCACTCTTCTAGGTTCAAGCGTTCGTTTCCAGTAACAGTTTGAATTTTTAGGTTTCACTCTGTTTTCTGCTATATAGATAGATGTGTTGAAACTCTAAATCAAATACGGTTTGTGCTAGCTCCTTGAAACTTGAGCAAATGAAGTAGTTCTAAGTTCTATCTCTATGGTTTGTTTCCTCTTGAAGTACCCCATGCAGAGACTGGCGAAAACCACTTTCGTTTGAAAGGGGTTGCCAAGCTTCCAAAAAACTACTAGTTGGCTGAAACCTCAGCAAACATTTTTTCACCAAATCTTGATGATACTTGGTGGTAATGATCAGTTCACTAAGCCCACTTGGCTGCCCAATTTTCACTCTTCTAGGTTCAAGCGTTCGTTTCCAGCAACACTTTGAATTTTTAGGTTTCACTCTGTTTTCTGCTATATAGATAGATGTGTTGAAACTCTAAATCAAATACGGTTTGTGCTAGCTCCTTGAAACTTGAGCAAATGAAGTAGTTCTAAGTTCTAGGTCTATGGTTTGTTTCCTCTTGAAGTACCCCATGCAGAGACTGGCGAAAAACACTTTCGTTTGAAAGGGGTTGGCAAGCTTCCAAAAAACTACTAGTTGGCTGAAATCTCAGCAAACATTTTTTCAGCAAATCTTGATGATACTTGGTGGTAATGATCAGTTCACTAAGCCCACTTGGCTGCCCAATTTTTATTCTTCTAGGTTGAAGCATTCGTTTCCAGTAACAGTTTGAATTTTTAGGTTTCACTCTGTTTTCTCCTACATAGATAGCTGTGTTTGGAATTCTAAATCAAACACGGTTTGTGCTAGCTCCTTGAAACTTGACCAAATGAAGTAGTTCTAAGTTCTATCTCTATGGTTTGTTTCCTCTTGAAGTACCCCTTGCAGAGACTGGCGAAAACCACTTTCGTTTGAAAGGGGTTGCCAAGCTTCCAAAAAACTACTAGTTGGCTGAAATCTCAGCAAACATTTTTTCACCAAATCTTGATGATACTTGGTGGTAATGATCAGTTCACTAAGCCCACTTGGCTGCCCAATTTTCACTCTTCTAGGTTCAAGCGTTCGTTTCCAGTAACAGTTTGAATTTTTAGGTTTCACTCTGTTTTCTGCTATATAGATAGATGTGTTGAAACTCTAAATCAAATACGGTTTGTGCTAGCTCCTTGAAACTTGAGCAAATGAAGTAGTTCTAAGTTCTATCTCTATGGTTTGTTTCCTCTTGAAGTACCCCATGCAGAGACTGGCGAAAACCACTTTCGTTTGAAAGGGGTTGCCAAGCTTCCAAAAAACTACTAGTTGGCTGAAATCTCAGCAAACATTTTTTCACCAAATCTTGATGAAACTTGGTGGTAATGATCAATTCACTAAGCCCACTTGGCTGCCCAATTTTCACTCTTCTAGGTTCAAGCGTTCGTTTCCAGTAACAGTTTGAATTTTTAGGTTTCACTCTGTTTTCTGCTATATAGATAGATGTGTTTGAAACTCTATATTAAATACGGTTTGTGCTAGCTCCTTGAAACTTGAGCAAATGAAGTAGTTCTAAGTTCTATGTCTATGGTTTGTTTCCCCTTGAAGTACCCCTTGCAGAGACTGGCGAAAACCACTTTCGTTTGAAAGGGGTTGCCAAGCTTCCAAAAAACTACTAGTTGGCTGAAATCTCAGCAAACATTTTTTCACCAAATCTTGATGAAACTTGGTGGTAATGATCAATTCACTAAGCCCACTTGGCTGCCCAATTTTCACTCTTCTAGGTTCAAGCGTTCGTTTCCAGTAACAGTTTGAATTTTTAGGTTTCACTCTGTTTTCTGCTATATAGATAGATGTGTTTGAAACTCTATATTAAATACGGTGTGTGCTAGCTCCTTGAAACTTGAGCAAATGAAGTAGTTCTAAGTTCTATGTCTATGGTTTGTTTCCCCTTGAAGTACCCCTTGCAGAGACTGGCGAAAAACACTTTCGTTTGAAAGGGGTTGCCAAGCTTCCAAAAAACTACTAGTTGGCTGAAATCTCAGCAAACATTTTTTCACCAAATCTTGATGATACTTGGTGGTAATGATCAGTTCACTAAGCCCACTTGGCTGCCCAATTTTCACTCTTCTAGGTTCAAGCGTTCGTTTCCAGCAACACTTTGAATTTTTAGGTTTCACTCTGTTTTCTGCTATATAGATAGATGTGTTGAAACTCTAAATCAAATACGGTTTGTGCTAGCTCCTTGAAACTTGAGCAAATGAAGTAGTTCTAAGTTCTAGGTCTATGGTTTGTTTCCTCTTGAAGTACCCCATGCAGAGACTGGCGAAAAACACTTTCGTTTGAAAGGGGTTGCCAAGCTTCCAAAAAACTACTAGTTGGCTGAAATCTCAGCAAACATTTTTTCACCAAATCTTGATGATACTTGGTGGTAATGATCAGTTCACTAAGCCCACTTGCCTGTCCAATTTTTATTCTTCTAGGTTGAAGCATTCGTTTCCAGTAACAGTTTGAATTTTTAGGTTTCACTCTGTTTTCTCCTACATAGATACATGTGTTTTAAACTCTATATCAAATACGGTTTGTGCTAGCTCCTTGAAACTTGAGCAAATGAAGTAGTTCTAAGTTCTATCTCTATGGTTTGTTTCCCCTTGAAGTACCCCATGCAGAGACTGGCGAAAACCACTTTCGTTTGAAAGGGGTTGCCAAGCTTCCAAAAAACTACTAGTTGGATGAAATCTCAGCAAACATTTTTTCACCAAATCTTGATGATACTTGGTGGTAATGATCAGTTCACTAAGCCCACTTGGCTGCCCAATTTTCACTCTTCTAGGTTCAAGCGTTCGTTTCCAGTAACAGTTTGAATTTTTAGGTTTCACTCTGTTTTCTGCTATATAGATAGATGTGTTGAAACTCTAAATCAAATACGGTTTGTGCTAGCTCCTTGAAACTTGAGCAAATGAAGTAGTTCTAAGTTCTATCTCTATGGTTTGTTTCCTCTTTAAGTACCCCATGCAGAGACTGGCGAAAACCACTTTCGTTTAAAAGGGGTTGGCAAGCTTCCAAAAAACTACTAGTTGGCTGAAATCTCAGCAAACATTTTTTCAGCAAATCTTGATGATACTTGGTGGTAATGATCAGTTCACTAAGCCCACTTGGCTGCCCAATTTTCACTCTTCTAGGTTCAAGCGTTCGTTTCCAGTAACAGTTTGAATTTTTAGGTTTCACTCTGTTTTCTCCTACATAGATACATGTGTTTTAAACTCTATATCAAATACGGTTTGTGCTAGCTCCTTGAAACTTGAGCAAATGAAGTAGTTCTAAGTTCTATCTATATGGTTTGTTTCCCCTTGAAGTACCCCTTGCAGAGACTGGCGAAAAACACTTTCGTTTGAAAGGGGTTGCCAAGCTTCCAAAAAACTACTAGTTGGCTGAAATCTCAGCTAACATTTTTTCACCAAATCTTGATGATACTTGGTGGTAATGATCAGTTCACTAAGCCCACTTGGCTGCCCAATTTTCACTCTTCTAGGTTCAAGCGTTCGTTTCCAGCAACACTTTGAATTTTTAGGTTTCACTCTGTTTTCTGGTATATAGATAGAGGTGTGGAAACTCTAAATCAAATACGGTTTGTGCTAGCTCCTTGAAACTTGAGCAAATGAAGTAGTTCTAAGTTCTATCTCTATGGTTTGTTTCCTCTTGAAGTACCCCTTGCAGAGACTGGTGAAAACCACTTTCGTTTGAAAGGGGTTGCCAAGCTTCCAAAAAACTACTAGTTGGCTGAAATCTCAGCAAACATTTTTTCACCAAATCTTGATGATACTTGGTGGTAATGATCAGTTCACTAAGCCCACTTGGCTGCCCAATTTTCACTCTTCTAGGTTCAAGCGTTCGTTTCCAGTAACAGTTTGAATTTTTAGGTTTCACTCTGTTTTCTGCTATATAGATAGATGTGTTGAAACTCTAAATCAAATACGGTTTGTGCTAGCTCCTTGAAACTTGAGCAAATGAAGTAGTTCTAAGTTCTATCTCTATGGTTTGTTTCCTCTTGAAGTACCCCTTGCAGAGACTGGCGAAAAACACTTTCGTTTGAAAGGGGTTGCCAAGCTTCCAAAAAACTACTAGTTGGCTGAAATCTCAGCAAACATTTTTTCACCAAATCTTGATGATACTTGGTAGTAATGATCAGTTCACTAAGCCCACTTGGCTGCCCAATTTTTATTCTTCTAGGTTGAAGCATTCGTTTCCAGTAACAGTTTGAATTTTTAGGTTTCACTCTGTTTTCTCCTACATAGATAGCTGTGTTTGGAATTCTAAATCAAATACGGTTTGTGCTAGCTCCTTGAAACTTGAGCAAATGAAGTAGTTCTAAGTTCTATCTCTATGGTTTGTTTCCTCTTGAAGTACCCCATGCAGAGACTGGCGAAAACCACTTTCCTTTGAAAGGGGTTGCCAAGCTTCCAAAAAACTACTAGTTGGCTGAAATCTCAGCAAACATTTTTTCACCAAATCTTGATGAAACTTGGTGGTAATGATCAATTCACTAAGCCCACTTGGCTGCCCAATTTTCACTCTTCTAGGTTCAAGCGTTCGTTTCCAGTAACAGTTTGAATTTTTAGGTTTCACTCTGTTTTCTGCTATATAGATAGATGTGTTTGAAACTCTATATTAAATACGGTTTGTGCTAGCTCCTTGAAACTTGAGCAAATGAAGTAGTTCTAAGTTCTATCTCTATGGTTTGTTTCCCCTTGAAGTACCCCTTGCAGAGACTGGCGAAAACCACTTTCGTTTGAAAGGGGTTGCCAAGCTTCCAAAAAACTACTAGTTGGCTGAAATCTCAGCAAACATTTTTTCACCAAATCTTGATGAAACTTGGTGGTAATGATCAATTCACTAAGCCCACTTGGCTGCCCAATTTTCACTCTTCTAGGTTCAAGCGTTCGTTTCCAGTAACAGTTTGAATTTTTAGGTTTCACTCTGTTTTCTGCTATATAGATAGATGTGTTTGAAACTCTATATTAAATACGGTTTGTGCTAGCTCCTTGAAACTTGAGCAAATGAAGTAGTTCTAAGTTCTATGTCTATGGTTTGTTTCCCCTTGAAGTACCCCTTGCAGAGACTGGCGAAAAACACTTTCGTTTGAAAGGGGTTGCCAAGCTTCCAAAAAACTACTAGTTGGCTGAAATCTCAGCAAACATTTTTTCACCAAATCTTGATGATACTTGGTGGTAATGATCAGTTCACTAAGCCCACTTGGCTGCCCAATTTTCACTCTTCTAGGTTCAAGCGTTCGTTTCCAGCAACACTTTGAATTTTTAGGTTTCACTCTGTTTTCTGGTATATAGATAGATGTGTTGAAACTCTAAATCAAATACGGTTTGTGCTAGCTCCTTAAAACTTGAGCAAATGAAGTAGTTCTAAGTTCTATCTCTATGGTTTGTTTCCTCTTGAAGTACCCCTTGCAGAGACTGGTGAAAACCACTTTCGTTTGAAAGGGGTTGCCAAGCTTCCAAAAAACTACTAGTTGGCTGAAATCTCAGCAAACATTTTTTCACCAAATCTTGATGATACTTGGTGGTAATGATCAGTTCACTAAGCCCACTTGGCTGCCCAATTTTCACTCTTCTAGGTTCAAGCGTTCGTTTCCAGTAACAGTTTGAATTTTTAGGTTTCACTCTGTTTTCTCCTACATAGATACATGTGTTTTAAACTCTATATCAAATACGGTTTGTGCTAGCTCCTTGAAACTTGAGCAAATGAAGTAGTTCTAAGTTCTATCTCTATGGTTTGTTTCCCCTTGAAGTACCCCTTGCAGAGACTGGCGAAAAACACTTTCGTTTGAAAGGGGTTGCCAAGCTTCCAAAAAACTACTAGTTGGCTGAAATCTCAGCTAACATTTTTTCACCAAATCTTGATGATACTTGGTGGTAATGATCAGTTCACTAAGCCCACTTGGCTGCCCAATTTTCACTCTTCTAGGTTCAAGCGTTCGTTTCCAGCAACACTTTGAATTTTTAGGTTTCACTCTGTTTTCTGGTATATAGATAGATGTGTTGAAACTCTAAATCAAATACGGTTTGTGCTAGCTCCTTGAAACTTGAGCAAATGAAGTAGTTCTAAGTTCTATCTCTATGGTTTGTTTCCTCTTGAAGTACCCCATGCAGAGACTGGCGAAAAACACTTTCGTTTGAAAGGGGTTGCCAAGCTTCCAAAAAACTACTAGTTGGCTGAAATCTCAGCAAACATTTTTTCAGCAAATCTTGATGATACTTGGTGGTAATGATCAGTTCACTAAGCCCACTTGGCTGCCCAATTTTTATTCTTCTAGGTTGAAGCATTCGTTTCCAGTAACAGTTTGAATTTTTAGGTTTCACTCTGTTTTCTCCTACATAGATAGCTGTGTTTGGAATTCTAAATCAAACACGGTTTGTGCTAGCTCCTTGAAACTTGAGCAAATGAAGTAGTTCTAAGTTCTATCTCTATGGTTTGTTTCCTCTTGAAGTACCCCTTGCAGAGACTGGCGAAAACCACTTTCGTTTGAAAGGGGTTGCCAAGCTTCCAAAAAACTACTAGTTGGCTGAAATCTCAGCAAACATTTTTTCACCAAATCTTGATGATACTTGGTGGTAATGATCAGTTCACTAAGCCCACTTTGCTGCCCAATTTTCACTCTTCTAGGTTCAAGCGTTCGTTTCCAGTAACAGTTTGAATTTTTAGGTTTCACTCTGTTTTCTGCTATATAGATAGATGTGTTGAAACTCTAAATCAAATACGGTTTGTGCTAGCTCCTTGAAACTTGAGCAAATGAAGTAGTTCTAAGTTCTATCTCTATGGTTTGTTTCCTCTTGAAGTACCCCATACAGAGACTGGCGAAAAACACTTTCGTTTGAAAGGGGTTGCCAAGCTTCCAAAAAACTACTAGTTGGCTGAAATCTCAGCAAACATTTTTTCACCAAATCTTGATGATACTTGGTGGTAATGATCAGTTCACTAAGCCCACTTGCCTGTCCAATTTTTATTCTTCTAGGTTGAAGCATTCGTTTCCAGTAACAGTTTGAATTTTTAGGTTTCACTCTGTTTTCTCCTACATAGATACATGTGTTTTAAACTCTATATCAAATACGGTTTGTGCTAGCTCCTTGAAACTTGAGCAAATGAAGTAGTTCTAAGTTCTATCTCTATGGTTTGTTTCCCCTTGAAGTACCCCTTGCAGAGACTGGCGAAAAACACTTTCGTTTGAAAGGGGTTGCCAAGCTTCCAAAAAACTACTAGTTAGCTGAAATCTCAGCAAACATTTTTTCACCGAATCTTGATGATACTTGGTGGTAATGATCAGTTCACTAAGCCCACTTGGCTGCCCAATTTTCACTCTTCTAGGTTCAAGCGTTCGTTTCCAGCAACACTTTGAATTTTTAGGTTTCACTCTGTTTTCTGCTATATAGATAGATGTGTTGAAACTCTAAATCAAATACGGTTTGTGCTAGCTCCTTGAAACTTGAGCAAATGAAGTAGTTCTAAGTTCTAGGTCTATGGTTTGTTTCCTCTTGAAGTACCCCATGCAGAGACTGGCGAAAAACACTTTCGTTTGAAAGGGGTTGGCAAGCTTCCAAAAAACTACTAGTTGGCTGAAATCTCAGCAAACATTTTTTCAGCAAATCTTGATGATACTTGGTGGTAATGATCAGTTCACTAAGCCCACTTGGCTGCCCAATTTTTATTCTTCTAGGTTGAAGCATTCGTTTCCAGTAACAGTTTGAATTTTTAGGTTTCACTCTGTTTTCTCCTACATAGATAGCTGTGTTTGGAATTCTAAATCAAACACGGTTTGTGCTAGCTCCTTGAAACTTGACCAAATGAAGTAGTTCTAAGTTCTATCTCTATGGTTTGTTTCCTCTTGAAGTACCCCTTGCAGAGACTGGCGAAAACCACTTTCGTTTGAAAGGGGTTGCCAAGCTTCCAAAAAACTACTAGTTGGCTGAAATCTCAGCAAACATTTTTTCACCAAATCTTGATGATACTTGGTGGTAATGATCAGTTCACTAAGCCCACTTGGCTGCCCAATTTTCACTCTTCTAGGTTCAAGCGTTCGTTTCCAGTAACAGTTTGAATTTTTAGGTTTCACTCTGTTTTCTGCTATATAGATAGATGTGTTGAAACTCTAAATCAAATACGGTTTGTGCTAGCTCCTTGAAACTTGAGCAAATGAAGTAGTTCTAAGTTCTATCTCTATGGTTTGTTTCCTCTTGAAGTACCCCATGCAGAGACTGGCGAAAACCACTTTCGTTTGAAAGGGGTTGCCAAGCTTCCAAAAAACTACTAGTTGGCTGAAATCTCAGCAAACATTTTTTCACCAAATCTTGATGAAACTTGGTGGTAATGATCAATTCACTAAGCCCACTTGGCTGCCCAATTTTCACTCTTCTAGGTTCAAGCGTTCGTTTCCAGTAACAGTTTGAATTTTTAGGTTTCACTCTGTTTTCTGCTATATAGATAGATGTGTTTGAAACTCTATATTAAATACGGTTTGTGCTAGCTCCTTGAAACTTGAGCAAATGAAGTAGTTCTATGTTCTATGTCTATGGTTTGTTTCCCCTTGAAGTACCCCTTGCAGATACTGGCGAAAAACACTTTCGTTTGAAAGGGGTTGCCAAGCTTCCAAAAAACTACTAGTTGGCTGAAATCTCAGCAAACATTTTTTCACCAAATCTTGATGATACCTGGTGGTAATGATCAGTTCACTAAGCCCACTTGGCTGCCCAATTTTCACTCTTCTAGGTTCAAGCGTTCGTTTCCAGTAACAGTTTGAATTTTTAGGTTTCACTCTGTTTTCTGCTATATAGATAGATGTGTTGAAACTCTAAATCAAATACGGTTTGTGCTAGCTCCTTGAAACTTGAGCAAATGAAGTAGTTCTAAGTTCTATCTCTATGGTTTGTTTCCTCTTGAAGTACCCCATACAGAGACTGGCGAAAAACACTTTCGTTTGAAAGGGGTTGCCAAGCTTCCAAAAAACTACTAGTTGGCTGAAATCTCAGCAAACATTTTTTCAGCAAATCTTGATGATACTTGGTGGTAATGATCAGTTCACTAAGCCCACTTGGCTGCCCAATTTTCACTCTTCTAGGTTCAAGCGTTCGTTTCCAGTAACAGTTTGAATTTTTAGGTTTCACTCTGTTTTCTCCTACATAGATACATGTGTTTTAAACTCTATATCAAATACGGTTTGTGCTAGCTCCTTGAAACTTGAGCAAATGAAGTAGTTCTAAGTTCTATCTCTATGGTTTGTTTCCCCTTGAAGTACCCCTTGCAGAGACTGGCGAAAAACACTTTCGTTTGAAAGGGGTTGCCAAGCTTCCAAAAAACTACTAGTTGGCTGAAATATCAGCAAACATTTTTTCACCAAATCTTGATGATACTTGGTGGTAATGATCAGTTCACTAAGCCCACTTGGCTGCCCAATTTTCACTCTTCTAGGTTCAAGCGTTCGTTTCCAGCAACACTTTGAATTTTTAGGTTTCACTCTGTTTTCTGCTATATAGATAGATGTGTTGAAACTCTAAATCAAATACGGTTTGTGCTAGCTCCTTGAAACTTGAGCAAATGAAGTAGTTCTAAGTTATATCTCTATGGTTTGCTTCCTCTTGAAGTACCCCGTGCAGAATCTGGCGAAAACCTCTTTCGTTTCAAAGGGGTTGCCAAGCTTCCAAAAAACTACTAGTTGGCTGAAATCTCAGCAAACATTTTTTCACCAAATCTTGATGATACTTGGTGGTAATGATCAATTCACTAAGCCCACTTGGCTGCCCAATTTTAACTCTTCTAGGTTCAAGCGTTCGTTTCCAGTAACAGTTTGAATTTTTAGGTTTCACTCTGTTTTCTGCTATATAGATAGATGTGTTGAAACTCTAAATCAAATACGGTTTGTGCTAGCTCCTTGAAACTTGAGCAAATGAAGTAGTTCTAAGTTCTATCTCTATGGTTTGCTTCCTCTTTAAGTACCCCATGCAGAGACTGGCGAAAACCACTTTCGTTTGAAAGGGGTTGCCAAGCTTCCAAAAAACTACTAGTTGGCTGAAATCTCAGCAAACATTTTTTCACCAAATCTTGATGAAACTTGGTGGTAATGATCAATTCACTAAGCCCACTTGGCTGCCCAATTTTAACTCTTCTAGGTTCAAGCGTTCGTTTCCAGTAACAGTTTGAATTTTTAGGTTTCACTCTGTTTTCTGCTATATAGATAGATGTGTTTGAAACTCTATATTAAATACGGTTTGTGCTAGCTCCTTGAAACTTGAGCAAATGAAGTAGTTCTAAGTTCTATGTCTATGGTTTGTTTCCCCTTGAAGTACCCCTTCCAGAGACTGGCGAAAAACACTTTCGTTTGAAAGGGGTTGCCAAGCATCCAAAAAACTACTAGTTGGCTGAAATCTCAGCAAACATTTTTTCACCAAATCTTGATGATACTTGGTGGTAATGATCAATTCACTAAGCCCACTTGGCTGCCCAATTTTCACTCTTCTAGGTTCAAGCGTTCGTTTCCAGTAACAGTTTGAATTTTTAGGTTTCACTCTGTTTTCTGCTATATAGATAGATGTGTTGAAACTCTAAATCAAATACGGTTTGTGCTAGCTCCTTGAAACTTGAGCAAATGAAGTAGTTCTAAGTTCTATCTCTATGGTTTGTTTCCTCTTGAAGTACCCCTTGCAGAGACTGGTGAAAACCACTTTCGTTTGAAAGGGGTTGCCAAGCTTCCAAAAAACTACTAGTTGGCTGAAATCTCAGCAAACATTTTTTCACCAAATCTTGATGATACTTGGTGGTAATGATCACTTCACTAAGCCCACTTGCCTGTCCAATTTTTATTCTTCTAGGTTGAAGCATTCGTTTCCAGCAACACTTTGAATTTTTAGGTTTCACTCTGTTTTCTACTATATAGATAGATGTGTTGAAACTCTAAATCAAACACGGTTTGTGCTAGCTCCTTGAACCTTGACCAAATGAAGTAGTTCTAAGTTCTATCTCTATGGTTTGTTTCCTGTTGAAGTACCCCATGCAGAGACTGGCGAAAAACACTTTCGTTTGAAAGGGGTTGCCAAGCTTCCAAAAAACTACTAGTTGGCTGAAATCTCAGCAAACATTTTTTCACCAAATCTTGATGATACTTGGTGGTAATGATCAGTTCACTAAGCCCACTTGGCTGCCTCAATTTCACTCTTCTAGGTTCAAGCGTTCGTTTCCAGTAACAGTTTGAATTTTAGGTTTCACTCTGTTTTCTGCTATATAGATAGATGTGTTGAAACTCTAAATCAATACGGTTGTGCTAGCTCCTTGAAACTTGAGCAAATGAAGTAGTTCTAAGTTCTATCTCTATGGTTTGTTTCCTCTTGAAGTACCCCATGCAGAGACTGGCGAAAACCACTTTCGTTTGAAAGGGGTTGCCAAGCTTCCAAAAACTACTAGTTGGCTGAAATCTCAGCAAACATTTTTTCACCAAATCTTGATGAAACTTGGTGGTAATGATCAATTCACTAAGCCCACATGGCTGCCCAATTTTCACTCTTCTAGGTTCAAGCGTTCGTTTCCAGTAACAGTTTGAATTTTTAGGTTTCACTCTGTTTCTGCTATATAGACAGATGTGTTTGAAACTCTATATTAAATACGGTTTGTGCTAGCTCCTTGAAACTTGAGCAAATGAAGTAGTTCTAAGTTCTATGTCTATGGTTTGTTTCCCCTTGAAGTACCCCTTGCAGAGACTGGCGAAAAACACTTTCGTTTGAAAGGGTTGCCAAGCTTCCAAAAAACTACTAGTTGGCTGAAATCTCAGCAAACATTTTTTCACCAAATCTTGATGATACTTGGTGGTAATGATCAGTTCACTAAGCCCACTTGGCTGCCCAATTTTCACTCTTCTAGGTTCAAGCGTTCGTTTCCAGTAACAGTTTGAATTTTTAGGTTTCACTCTGTTTCTGCTATATAGATAGATGTGTTGAAACTCTAAATCAAATACGGTTTGTGCTAGCTCCTTGAAACTTGAGCAAATGAAGTAGTTCTAAGTTCTATCTCTATGGTTTGTTTCCTCTTGAAGTACCCCATGCAGAGACTGGCGAAAACCACTTTCGTTTAGAACAGGGGTTGACAAGCTTCCAAAAAACTACTAGTTGGCTGAAATCTCAGCAACATTTTTTCAGCAAATCTTGATGATACTTGGTGGTAATGATCAGTTCACTAAGCCCACTTGCTGCCCAATTTCACTCTTCTAGGTTCAAGCGTTCGTTTCCAGTAACAGTTTAATTTTTAGGTTTCACTCTGTTTTCTCCTACATAGATACATGTGTTTTAAACTCTATATCAAATACGGTTTGTGCTAGCTTTAGATAAAAGCCTGTGTTTTATTTTCCTAACTTGAGCAAATGAAGTAGTTCTAAGTTCTATCTCTATGGTTTGTTTCCCTTGAAGTACCCCTTGCAGAGACTGGCGAAAAACACTTTCGTTTGAAAGGGGTTGCCAAGCTTCCAAAAAACTACTAGTTGGCTGAAATCTCAGCTAACATTTTTTCACCAAATCTTGATGATACTTGGTGGTAATGATCAGTTCACTAAGCCCACTTGGCTGCCCATTTTCACTCTTCTAGGTTCAAGCGTTCGTTCCAGCAACACTTTGAATTTTTAGGTTTCACTCTGTTTTCTGCTATATAGATAGATGTGTTGAAACTCTAAATCAAATACGGTTTGTGCTAGCTCCTTGAAACTTGACCAAATGAAGTAGTTCTAAGTTCTATCTCTATGGTTTGTTTCCTCTTGAAGTACCCCTTGTAGAGACTGGTGAAAACCACTTTCGTTTGAAAGGGGTTGCCAAGCTTCCAAAAAACTACTAGTTGGCTGAAATCTCAGCAAACATTTTTTCACCAAATCTTGATGATACTTGGTGGTAATGATCAGTTCACTAAGCCCACTTGGCTGCCCATTTTCACTCTTCTAGGTTCAAGCGTTCGTTTCCAGCAACACTTTGAATTTTTAGGTTTCACTCTGTTTTCTGCTATATAGATAGATGTGTTGAAACTCTAAATCAAATACGGTTTGTGCTAGCTCCTTGAACCTTGAGCAAATGAAGTAGTTCTAAGTTCTAGGTCTATGGTTTGTTTCCTCTTGAAGTACCCCATGCAGAGACTGGCGAAAAACACTTTGGTTTGAAGGGGTTGCCAAGCTTCCAAAAAACTACTAGTTGGCTGAAATCTCAGGCAAACATTTTTTCACCAAATCTTGATGATACTTGGTGGTAATGATCAAGTTCACTAGCCCACTTGCCTGTCCAAATTTCACTCTTCTAGGTTCAAGCGTTCGTTTCCAGTAACAGTTTGAATTTTAGGTTTCACTCTGTTTTCTCCTACATAGATAGCTGTGTCTGGAATTCTAAATCAAACACGGTTTGTGCTAGCTCCTTGAAACTTGACCAAATGAAGTAGTTCTAAGTTCTATCTCTATGGTTTGTTTCCTCTTGAAGTACCCCTTGCAGAGACTGGCGAAAACCACTTTCGTTTGAAAGGGGTTGCCAAGCTTCCAAAAAACTACTAGTTGGCTGAAATCTCAGCAAACATTTTTCACCAAATCTTGATGATACTTGGTGGTAATGATCAGTTCACTAAGCCCACTTGGCTGCCCAATTTTCACTCTTCTAGGTTCAAGCGTTCGTTTCCAGTAACAGTTTGAATTTTTAGGTTTCACTCTGTTTTCTGCTATATAGATAGATGTGTTGAAACTCTAAATCAAATACGGTTTGTGCTAGCTCCTTGAAACTTGAGCAAATGAAGTAGTTCTAAGTTCTATCTCTATGGTTTGTTTCCTCTTGAAGTACCCCATGCAGAGACTGCGAAAACCACTTTCGTTTGAAAGGGGTTGCCAAGCTTCCAAAAAACTACTAGTTGGCTGAATCTCAGCAAACATTTTTCACCAAATCTTGATGAAACTTGGTGGTAATGATCAATTCACTAAGCCCACTTGGCTGCCCAATTTTCACTCTTCTAGGTTCAAGCGTTCGTTTCCAGTAACAGTTTGAATTTTAGGTTTTCACTCTGTTTCTGCTATATAGATAGATGTGTTTGAAACTCTATATTAAATACGGTTTGTGCTAGCTCCTTGAAACTTGAGCAAATGAAGTAGTTCTAAGTTCTATGTCTATGGTTTGTTTCCCCTTGAAGTACCCTTGCAGAGACTGCGAAAAACACTTTCGTTTGAAAGGGGTTGCCAAGCTTCCAAAAAACTACTAGTTGGCTGAAATCTGCAGCAAACATTTTTTCACCAAATCTTGATGATACTTGGTGGTAATGATCAGTTCACTAAGCCCACTTGGCTGCCCAATTTTCACTCTTCTAGGTTCAAGCGTTCGTTCCAGTAACAGTTTGAATTTTTAGGTTCACTCTGTTTCTGCTATATAGATAGATGTGTTGAAACTCTAAATCAAATACGGTTTGTGCTAGCTCCTTGAAACTTGAGCAAATGAAGTAGTTCTAAGTTCTATCTCTATGGTTTGTTTCCTCTTGAAGTACCCCATGCAGAGACTGCGAAAACCACTTTCGTTTGAAAGGGGTTGCCAATCTTCCAAAAAACTACTAGTTGGCTGAAATCTCAGCAAACATTTTTTCACCAAATCTTGATGATACTTGGTGGTAATGATCAGTTCACTAAGCCACTTGGCTGCCCAATTTCACTCTTCTAGGTTCAAGCGTTCGTTTCCAGTAACAGTTTGAATTTTTAGGTTTCACTCTGTTTTCTCCTACATAGATACATGTGTTTTAAACTCTATATCAATACGGTTTGTGCTAGCTCCTTGAAACTTGAGCAAATGAAGTAGTTCTAAGTTCTATCTCTATGGTTTGTTTCCCCTTGAAGTACCCCTTGCAGAGACTGGCGAAAAACACTTTCGTTTGAAAGGGTTGCCAAGCTTCCAAAAAACTACTAGTTGGCTGAAATCTCAGCTAACATTTTTTCACCAAATCTTGATGATACTTGGTGGTAATGATCAGTTCACTAAGCCCACTTGGCTGCCCAATTTTCACTCTTCTAGGTTCAAGCGTTCGTTTCCAGCAACACTTTGAATTTTAGGTTTCACTCTGTTTTCTGCTATATAGATAGATGTGTTGAAACTCTAAATCAAATACGGTTTGTGCTAGCTCCTTGAAACTTGACCAAATGAAGTAGTTCTAAGTTCTATCTCTATGGTTTGTTTCCTCTTGAAGTACCCCTTGTAGAGACTGGTGAAAACCACTTTCGTTTGAAAAGGGGTTGCCAAGCTTCCAAAAAACTACTAGTTGGCTGAAATCTCAGCAAATATTTTTTCACCAAATCTTGATGATACTTGGTGGTAATGATCAGTTCACTAAGCCCACTTGGCTGCCCAATTTTCACTCTTCTAGGTTCAAGCGTTCGTTTCCAGTAACAGTTTGAATTTTTAGGTTTCACTCTGTTTTCTGCTATATAGATAGATGTGTTGAAACTCTAAATCAAATACGGTTTGTGCTAGCTCCTTGAAACTTGAGCAAATGAAGTAGTTCTAAGTTCTATCTCTATGGTTTGTTTCCTCTTGAAGTACCCCATTCAGAGACTGGCGAAAACCACTTTCGTTTGAAAGGGGTTGCCAATCTTCCAAAAAACTACTAGTTGGCTGAAATCTCAGCAAACATTTTTCACAAATCTTGATGATACTTGGTGGTAATGATCAGTTCACTAAGCCACTTGGCTGCCCAATTTTCACTCTTCTGTTCAAGCGTTCTTTCCAGTAACAGTTTGAATTTTTAGGTTTCACTCTGTTTTCTCCTACATAGAACATGTGTTTTAAACTCTATATCAAATACGGTTTTGCTAGCTCCTTGAACTTGAGCAAATGAAGTAGTTCTAAGTTCTATCTCTATGGTTTGTTTCCCCTTGAAGTACCCCTTGCAGAGACTGGAAAAACACTTTCGTTTTAAAAGGGGTGGGTTGCAGCTTCCAAAAAACTACTAGGTGGCTGAAATCTCAGCTAACATTTTTTCACCAATCTTGATGATACTTGGTGGTAATGATCAGTTCACTAAGCCCACTGGCTGCCCAATTTTCACTCTTCTAGGTTCAAGCGTTCGTTTCCAGCAACACTTGAATTTTTAGGTTTCACTCTGTTTTCTGCTATATAGATAGATGTGTTGAAACTCTAAATCAAATACGGTTTGTGCTAGCTCCTTGAAACTTGACCAAATGAAGTAGTTTCTAAGTTCTATCTCTATGGTTTGTTTCCTCTTGAAGTACCCTTGTAGAGACTGGTGAAAACCACTTCGTTTGAAAGGGGTTGCCAAGCTTCCAAAAACTACTAGTTGGCTGAAATCTCAGCAAACATTTTTTCACCAAATCTTGATGATACTTGGTGGTAATGATCAGTTCACTAAGCCCACTTGGCTGCCCAATTTTCACTCTTCTAGGTTCAAGCGTTCGTTTCCAGTAACAGTTTGAATTTTTAGGTTTCACTCTGTTTCTGCTATATAGATAGATGTGTGAAACTCTAAATCAAATACGGTTTGTGCTAGCTCCTTGAAACTTGAGCAAATGAAGTAGTTCTAAGTTCTATGTCTATCATTTGTTTCCTCTTGAAGTACCCCATGCAGAGACTGGCGAAAAACACTTTCGTTTGAAAGGGGTTGCCAAGCTTCCAAAAAACTACTAGTTGGCTGAAATCTCAGCAAACATTTTTTCACCAAATCTTGATGATACTTGGTGGTAATGATCAGTTCACTAAGCCCACTTGGCTGCCCAAATTTTATTCTTCTAGGTTGAAGCATTCGTTTCCAGTAACAGTTTGAATTTTTAGGTTTCACTCTGTTTTCTCCTACATAGATAGCTGTGTTTGGAATTCTAAATCAAACACGGTTTGTGCTAGCTCCTTGAAACTTGACCAAATGAAGTAGTTCTAAGTTCTATCTCTATGGTTTGTTTCCTCTTGAAGTACCCTTGCAGAGACTGGGCGAAAACCACTTTCGTTTGAAAGGGTTGCCAAGCTTCCAAAAACTACTAGTTGGCTGAAATCTCAGCAAACATTTTTTCACCAAATCTTGATGATACTTGGTGGTAAATGATCAGTTCACTAAGCCCACTTGGCTGCCCAATTTTCACTCTTCTAGGTTCAAGCGTTCGTTTCCAGTAACAGTTTGAATTTTTAGGTTTCACTCTGTTTTCTGCTATATAGATAGATGTGTGAAACTCTAAATCAAATACGTTTGTGCTAGCTCCTTGAAACTTGAGCAAATGAAGTAGTTCTAAGTTCTATCTCTATGGTTGTTCCTCTTGAAGTACCCCATGCAGAGACTGGCGAAAACCCATTTCGTTGGAAAGGGGTTGCCAAGCTTCCAAAAAACTACTAGTTGGCTGAAATCTCAGCAAACATTTTTTCACCAAATCTTGATGAAACTTGGTGGTAAATGATCAATTCACTAAGCCCACTTGGCTGCCCAATTTTCACTCTTCTAGGTTCAAGCGTTCGTTTCCAGTAACAGTTTGAATTTTAGGTTCACTCTGTTTTCTGCTATATAGATAGATGTGTTTGAAACTCTATATTAAATACGGTTTGTGCTAGCTCCTTGAAACTTGAGCAATGAAGTAGTTCTAAGTTCTATGTCTATGGTTGTTTCCCCTTGAAGTACCCCTTGCAGAGACTGCGAAAACACATTTCGTTTGAAAGGGTTGCCAAGCTTCCAAAAAACTACTAGTTGGCTGAAATCTCAGCAAACATTTTTCACCAAATCTTGATGATACTTGGTGGTAATGATCAGTTCACTAAGCCCACTTGGCTGCCCAATTTTCACTCTTCTAGTTCAAGCGTTCGTTTCCAGCAACACTTTGAATTTTTAGGTTTCACTCTGTTTTCTGCTATATAGATAGTTGTGTTGAAAACTCTAAATCAAATACGGTTTGTGCTAGCTCCTTGAAACTTGAGCAAATGAAGTAGTTCTAAGTTCTAGGTCTATGGTTTGTTTCCTCTGGAAGTACCCCATGCAGAGACTGGCGAAAACACTTTCGTTGAAAGGGGTTGCCAAGCTTCCAAAAAACTACTAGTTGGCTGAAATCTCAGCAAACATTTTTCACCAAATCTTGATGATACTTGGTGGTAATGATCAGTTCACTAAGCCCACTTGGCTGCTCAATTTTTATTCTTCTAGGTTGAAGCATTCGTTTCCAGTAACAGTTTGAATTTTTAGGTTTCACTGTGTTTTCTCCTACATAGATAGCTGTGTTTGGAATTCTAAATCAAATACGGTTTGTGCTAGCTCCTTGAAACTTGACCAAATGAAGTAGTTCTAAGTTCTATCTCCATGGTTTGCTTCCTCTTGAAGTACCCCGTGCAGAATCTGGCGAAAACCTCTTTCGTTTGAAAGGGTTGCCAAGCTTCCAAAAAACTACTAGTTGGCTGAAATCTCAGCAATCATTTTTTCAAATCTTGATGATGTGGTAATGATCAGTTCACTAAGGCCCACTTGCCTGTCCAATTTTGATTCTTCTAGGTTGAAGCATTCGTTCCAGTAACAGTTTGAATTTTTAGGTTTCACTCTGTTTCTCCTACATAGATACATGTGTTGAAACTCTATATCAAATACGGTTTGTGCTAGCTCCTTGAAACTTGAGCAAATGAAGTAGTTCTAAGTTCTATCTCTATGGTTTGTTTCCCTTGAAGTACCCATGCAGAGACTGGCGAAAACCACTTTCGTTTGAAAGGGTTGCCAAGCTTCCAAAAAACTACTAGTTGGCTGAAATCTCAGCAAACATTTTTTCACCAAATCTTGATGATACTTGGTGGTAATGATCAGTTCACTAAGCCCACTTGGCTGCCCAATTTTCACTCTTCTAGGTTCAAGCGTTCGTTTCCAGTAACAGTTTGAATTTTTAGGTTTCACTCTGTTTTCTGCTATATAGATAGATGTGTTGAAACTCTAAATCAAATACGGTTTGTGCTAGCTCCTTGAAACTTGAGCAAATGAAGTAGTTCTAAGTTCTATCTCTATGGTTTGTTTCCTCTTGAAGTACCCCATGCAGAGACTGGCGAAAACCACTTTCGTTTGAAAGGGGTTGGCAAGCTTCCAAAAAACTACTAGTTGGCTGAAATCTCAGCAACAGTTTTCACCAAATCTTGATGATACTTGGTGGTAATGATCAGTTCACTAGCCACTTGGCTGCCCAATTTTCACTCTTCTAGGTTCAAGCGTTCGTTTCCAGTAACAGTTTGAATTTTTAGTTTCACTCTGTTTTCTCCTACATAGATACATGTGTTTTAAACTCTATATCAAATACGGTT